>NW_018457571.1:0-444 GCF_002113885.1 Mizuhopecten yessoensis
TAATGCTTTTCATATATTAACACTATTTTTATATATTTATTGTTTCAAAAGGGTCCTATCCCGGGGGGCTTTGTAGGTAGGGGACTCCAAATCACTTAGAAACCTGGGATATGGATACTTTCTTTTTCTGTGATGATTATTACTGCTTTTTATTAATATATGTGATTATTTCCCTTTACTTGTAATATAATATGTTATTCTTATTTTACATATGTTTGTCGCAATAATAGCTCTCAAGAGCTAATGTTCCTTGTTTACCTGTATGCGACGTTAGATAAAGTTTCTTGTATCTTGTATCTTGTTGTGCATGGTACAGTTACTTCATAAAAAGTTTCAAAGAAATCTATTGTAAAATAAGCAAATACATAGCCGGACAATTTNATTTTTTTTATGTAAAAGGGCGTAACTCTCTGAAAAAGCGCCGAAACGTAAAAGTATATCAGT
>NW_018457572.1:0-444 GCF_002113885.1 Mizuhopecten yessoensis
TACCACCACACAAACACCGGTCAGCTCACTCGGGACATCACGTGATCATATATGATTTCTAAGTCCGTATTCAAACTTATTGAACAGTAATTATTCATCATTAGAAGTTAATTGCACACTTGCCAATGTTCAGAATTTAAATTTATTAAGCTTTAAACAAAAATTTGTTGCCAATAAAATTAAACAAGGGATGGGGCACAAGTTTTTACAATTTATCACAGCCTTCTCCCGTCATACATTTACAATTAAATGTCAACAATGATATTAGACATAAACATAAAGTAGATATATTTAAATATATATTGAATTTAGTACCGGAATGTGGCCGGTACAGATGGTACGGTGCTAAACACCTTCCCTACACCAAGGGACAAACCTTTCTGATTTTTTATTTATATATTGCCGGGGTAGAGGAGGCCGGGTATTCATATTAGTACTAATTTA
>NW_018457573.1:0-444 GCF_002113885.1 Mizuhopecten yessoensis
TCGGACAAAACATTTATCTTTTACCTTCATGATGCTAGAGCCTTGCATAAAAATTTAGTTTCCCCCAAATCTAAAAAACAGTAATTTTCCCTAAAACCTAGATTGATCCCTGCTTCCTTCCCAATTATAGCAAGCATAACAAAACTTCTATAGCTGTATCTGCTACCCCTCACTATATACTTCCTCATTTTGCCCCTAACTTATGAATCTGTTCGTGTTAAACAATCTCCCAGTTATATCATACTGCAGGGAATGTAATAGGCATATTTGTATTGGTAATATCAGAGACGCATACATTACATGTACTATATACATTTGTACGTCGTAGTAATATGAATGTTTTGTAATATGAATGTTTTGTAATATGAATGTTTTTTATTCACTCATCAATGTTAAAAGTTGTATTCAACTATTTCAGCGGTGAAAGCAATTTTAGATTATCTA
>NW_018457574.1:0-444 GCF_002113885.1 Mizuhopecten yessoensis
ACACTAACAGGAGTAGTGATATTGACATTGTGTTTGTCTATATAATATACTAACAGGAGTAGTGATATTGACATTGTGTCCTGCCTATATAACACACTAACAGGAGTAGTGATATTGACATTGTTTCTGTCTATATAACACATTAACAGGAGTAGTGATATTGACGTTTTTTTCTGTCTATATAACACACTAACAGGAGTAGTGATATTGACATTGTGTCCTGCCTATATAACACACTAACAGGAGTAGTGATATTGACGTTGTGTCTGTCTATATAACACACTAACAGGAGTAGTGATATTGACATTGTGTCCTGTCTATATAACACATTAAGAGGAGTAGTGATATTGATATTGTGTTTGTCTGTATAACACACTAACAGGAGTATTGATATTGACGTTATGTCTGTCTATATAACACACTAACAGGAGTAGTGATATTGAC
>NW_018457575.1:0-444 GCF_002113885.1 Mizuhopecten yessoensis
CGGGTTGTTACTACCCATCTGGTGTATAACGGGTTGTTATTACCCATCTCCCGTCCGGTGTATAACGGGTTGTTATTACCCGTCTGGTATATAATGGGTTGTTATTACCCGTCTGGGGTATAACGGGTTGTTATTACTCGCCTGGTATATAACGGGTTGTTTTTACCCGCCTGGTGTATAACGGGTTGTTATTACACGTCTCCCGTCTGGTGTATAACCCATCTCCCGTCCGGTGTATAACGGGTTGTTTTTACCCGCCTGGTGTATAACGGGTTGTTATTACTCGCCTGGTGTATAACGGGTTGTTATTACCGGTCTGGTGTATAACAGGTTGTTATTACTCATCTGGTGTATAACGGGTTGTGATTTCTAGCCTGGTGTATAACGGGTTGTTTTTAAACCCATCTGGTGTATAACGGGTTGTTATTACCTGTCTGGTGTATA
>NW_018457576.1:0-444 GCF_002113885.1 Mizuhopecten yessoensis
TTTACAACAAGACAAAAATAATAGCAATATGCGTCGAAGAAAAAAATTAAACCGGAATCCATCTTTAACTTGTCAAATGCAAACTTGGAATTCCTCAATATCAGTCACGCTAGTTCTGTTGAGAAATGGCAAAACAACGAATGCTCCCTGATACTACTTTTACACATCAAAGACACATAACTTCACAGTTATGACACTAGTAAGCATACTTATCTATTACCTCAAACTTGTATTAATAATATCACCTATTGTTTGATATAATGGCAATATCATATGAGGAGCGTTGATGTTGACGGTAAATTGAACCAACTTCAGCAGCTGGTCACGTGACATATTCGACAGGGTCTCTATCATCGGTGAATGTACGGGTACCTTTAATACAAATAAAGATAAAATTCGTCCTCTATTACGGAGTATATATTACCAGAGAGAATATACATGTTC
>NW_018457577.1:0-444 GCF_002113885.1 Mizuhopecten yessoensis
TTAGGTTTGATGTTTCCTCCTTACCTGTTATTTTTGTTTAGGTTTGATATCTCCTCTTTACCTGTTACTGTCTTTAGGTTTGATATCTCCTATTTACCTGCTATTGTCTTTAGGTTTGATATCTCCTCTTTTCCTGCTATTGTCTTTAGGTTTGCTGCCTCCTCTTTACCTGCTCTTGTCTTTAGGTNCTCTTATTGTCTTTAGGTTTGATGTTTCCTCCTTACCTGTTATTGTCTCTAGGTTTGATGTCTCCTCTTTACCTGTTGTTGTCTTTAGGTTTGATATCTCCTATTTACCTGTTATTGTCTTTAGGTTTGATATCTCCTCTTTTCCTGCTATTGTCTTTAGGTTTGATAACTCCTCTTTACCTGCTCATGTCTTTAGGGTTTACGTCTCCTATTGACCTGTTATTGTCTTTAGGTTTGATGTTTCCTCCTTACCTGT
>NW_018457578.1:0-444 GCF_002113885.1 Mizuhopecten yessoensis
TTAATACGGAACACATCATTCTAATGACTGTTGACATTACCTTCTTTAGAATATACTGTTAATACAGAACACATCATTCTAGTGACTGTTGACACTACCTTCTATAAAATATACTGTTAATGCGGAACACATCATTCTAGTGACTGTTGACACTACCTTCTATAAAATATACTGTTAATGCGGAACACATCATTCTAGTGACGGTTGACATTACCTTCTATAAAATATACTGTTAATACAGAACACATCATTCTAGTGACTGTTGACACTACCTTCTATAAAATATACTGGTAATACGGAACACATCATTCTAGTGACTGTTGACACTACCTTCTATAAAATATACTGTTAATACAGAACACATCATTCTAGTGACTGTTGACATTACCTTCTCCAAATTATACTATTAATACCGAACACATCATTCTAGTGACTGTTGACATT
>NW_018457579.1:0-444 GCF_002113885.1 Mizuhopecten yessoensis
GTATTGATGATATCAGGATTACTATAGTAATATTGATGATATCATTATTGTCATAGTAATATTGATGATATCAGGATTACTATAGTAGTATTGATGATATAATATTGATGATATCATTATTGTCATAGTAATATTGATGATATCAGGATTACTAAAGTAGTATTGATGATATCAGGATTACTCTATTAATATTTATGATATCATTATTATCATAGTAATAATGATGATATCAGGATTACTATAGTATTATTGATGATATCGGGATAATTATAGTAGCATTGATGATATCAGGATTACTATAGTATTATTGATGATATCGGGATAATTATAGTAGTATGATTATCATAGTAATATTGATGATATCAGGATTACTATAGTATTATTGATGATATCGGGATAATTATAGTAGTATTGATGATATCAGGATTACTATAGTAATATTTA
>NW_018457580.1:0-444 GCF_002113885.1 Mizuhopecten yessoensis
GTTACTATATTTATGTTGTCCGTTGCCTGTCGTGTTACAATATAGGTGTCATCCGTTGCCTGCCGTGTTACAATATAGGTGTTGTTCGTTGCCTGCCGTGTTACAATATAGGTGTTGTCCGTTGCCTTCCGTGTTACAATATAGGTGTTGTCCGTTGCCTTTCGTGTAACAATATAGGTGTTGTCCGTTGCCTGTCGTGTTACAATATAGATGTCGTCCGTTGCCTGTCGTGTTACAATATAGATGTCGTCCGTTGCCTGTCGTGTTACATGAAGATGTTGTCTGTGCCTGTCTTGTTACAATATAGATGTCGTCCGTTGCCTGTCGTGTTACAATNATGTCATGTTACATGAAGATGTTGTCTGTGCCTGTCTTGTTACAATATGGATGTTGTCCATTGCCTGTCGTGTTACTATATATGTTGTCCGTTGCCTGTCGTGTTAC
>NW_018457581.1:0-444 GCF_002113885.1 Mizuhopecten yessoensis
ACATACATACATACATACATACATACATACTCACATACATACATATAACAACATACATACATACATACATACATACATACATATAACAGCATACATAGTTACACATACATACATACATACATACATACATACATACATACATACATACATACATACATACATACATACATACATACATACATACATACATACATACATNTCGCATACATACATACTCGCATACATACATGCACACACACATACTCACATACATACATACATACATACTCCCATACATACATACTCCCATACAATACATACATACATACATACATACATACATACATACATACATACATACATACATACATACATACATACATACAATAGCATACATACATACAATAGCATACATGACCGCATAACAGCATACATGCATAGCAATTAGGCCTAGGGGGCCCTCAA
>NW_018457582.1:0-444 GCF_002113885.1 Mizuhopecten yessoensis
GAATTAGAAATAATGTTAATATTAGAGGAATAAATATTGAAGACATTCCTGTATTATTATCTCAATATGCAGATGATACATCAGTCATTCTTGATGGGTCTAGAAATTCTTTAAGAGAGACACTGAGTGAATTAAAAAAATATGCAGATATATCTGGGTTAAAGATAAACAAAAGTAAGACTGAAGTCATTTGGATAGGAAGCATGAAATACAGTGAGGAAAACTTTTGTCCAGAATGGAACTTACATTGGGGAAACAGGAAATTTACTATTTTGGGTATTGACTTCCATGTAGATTTACATAGAATGGTAAAAATTAATTTTGACAAAAAAATAGTTAAACTTAAATCCCTTTTAAATGACTGGAATAAAAGGAAACGTACTCCTTTTGGTAAAAAAAACATAATCAAATCATTGCTGGTGTCATTATTCAACCACTTTTTCA
>NW_018457583.1:0-444 GCF_002113885.1 Mizuhopecten yessoensis
ATGCGATAAATTTGTTCCGGAGACAAATCGAAACAATTTCAAATCTAACTTTCAGCTCAAGGTTCTATTGATAAACTTAAATCACCCTATAGACATAGCATACGCAATTGTATTTATACTGAATTGTGGAATAACATTGAAGTGTTTGTTAAAAGTACTACTTTGTTTGCCAATCACCACGCGACAAACACGCTGTCCAAACTATTGAACGAAATTTTGTGGACTGTCGATCAGGCGGGCATTTTAAATTTTGAATATAAATTATAAGTTAAAAAAGAACATAAGAGACAGAGAAAACGTAAATATAAGTATTGAACTGTTTGTGTCTGGTGTTTATGATCTATTTGAATGACACAGCTTTGCAAGCAAACACATTATAATGCGCTAGCGCGCATTATGTTGTTGGCTTGCAAAGCTGTGTCATTCAAATAGATCATAAATACC
>NW_018457584.1:0-444 GCF_002113885.1 Mizuhopecten yessoensis
CTATAGTAGCACTTATGACCTCTGCCTATTCTATCTACTATAGTAGTACTTATAACCTCTGCCTATTCTACCTACTATAGTAACACTTGTGACCTCTGCCTATTTTGCCTACTATAGTAGCACTTATGACCTCTGCCTATTCTATCTACTATAGTAGTACTTATAACCTCTGCATATTCTACCTACTATAGTAACACTTGTGACCTCTGCCTATTCTGCCTACTATAGTAGCACTTATGACCTCTGCCTATTCTATCTACTATAGTAGTACTTATAACCTCTGCATATTCTACCTACTATAGTAACACTTGTGACCTCTGCCTTTTCTATTTTACCTACTATAGTAACACTTGTGACCTCTGCCTTTCTATTCTATCTATAATAGTAACACTTGTGACTTCTGCCTATTCTACTTACTATAGTAACACTTGTGACCTCTGCCTT
>NW_018457585.1:0-444 GCF_002113885.1 Mizuhopecten yessoensis
AAGGTAATATCTTCTAGTGTACACACAAACCAATATGTCCTACCAGGGTTCCACTGTATACAGAAGGTAATATCTTCTGGTGTACACAAAAACTAATGTATCCTACCAAGGTTCTACTGAATACAGAAGGTAATATCTTCTAGTGTACACACAAACCAATATGTCCTACCAGGGTTCCACTGTATACAGAAGGTAATATCGTCTAGCGTACACACAAACCAATGTGTGCTACCAAGGTTCTAGTGTATACAGAAGGTAAAATCTTCTAGTCTACACAAAAACAATGTTTCCTACCAAGGTTCCACTTTACACAGAATATAATGTGCCATACCAAGGTTCCACTCTACACAAAAACAATGTTTCCTACCAAGATTCCACTTTACACAGAATATAATGTGACATACCAAGGTTCCACTCTACACAAAAACAATGTGTCCTACCAAG
>NW_018457586.1:0-444 GCF_002113885.1 Mizuhopecten yessoensis
CACTATATTACAATCCTGATATCTCTATATAACTATCCTGATATCGCTATATTACTATCCTGATATCACTATATAACTATCCTGATATCACTATATACAATCCTGATATCTCTATATAACTATCCTGATGTCGCTATATTACTATCCTGATATCACTATATAACTATCCTGATATCCCTATATAACTATCCTGATATCACTATATTACAATCCTGATATCTCTATATAACTATCCTGATGTCGCTATATTACTATCCTGATATCACTATATAACTATCCTGATATCACTAAACTACTGTCCTGATATCACTATATAACTATCCTGATATTACTATATAACTATCCTGATATCACTATATAACTGTCCTGATATCAAGACATAACTGTCCTTATATTACTATATAACTATTCTGATATCACTATATAACTATCCTGATATCACTA
>NW_018457587.1:0-444 GCF_002113885.1 Mizuhopecten yessoensis
GTTAGGTAACAGTCAGGTTTGTGAGTATTTGTTTAAGTACGAGTTTTTTTGTGTTTTTTTTTACTATGATTACACCAGGTTTTTTGTATAGTTTTAGCATATAATCATTAATCAGTCCCGTTCTTTTGTAATCTAAAGGCAGAGCAGCTAACTGCATATAAGGAGTTTGTTGTTTATTACATATGATGAGTATATAGAGGACTTTAAATTTCCCGCGTTTCGTAGAATAGCGGGAAATATTTGTCCTATAGGTACGGAGTACTCGTATAGGTCGGGGAGCACGAGCTCTTATGGTTAGCCAATGAGATTGCTTGGTAAGTGATGACGTAATAAGGTAAGGAGGTTTAGGCATTCTAGCGCTTTGGTCAGCTTAGGANTCGTATATGTATATATACGAGAAAAGTTTTGCCAATAAGTTTTGTATGTGTGTATATATATATATAT
>NW_018457588.1:0-444 GCF_002113885.1 Mizuhopecten yessoensis
ACACATATACTCATTAGGGGGTCTAGGTGTGCAACAGGCTATTTTCATCTCGAACGGAGGTCCAAGATGGCCGCCATGAATTTTTGAAATTTTTGGGAATTTAAAATTTCTAAAAGTGTTCGCCAAAGGTAGCCTATGCCACCTATCCTATTTTACATGTTTTATAGACATTTTCCAATGTATTCCAAATTTGGTATGAAGGTGTATGATGGTACCGCGAACTCAACTATGACATTCGTTCTCTAATTAGACAAAATGGCTGTCATATACTGGTTACTGATTGGTCGAAGCTCCGTTGTAGTTCGATTTCGTTCAAATTCAGTATGTATGTGTAATATCGCATTGCAAACTCAACTGCGACATTTGTTTTCTCAGTTGACAAAATGGCCACCATATACCGGGTTCTGATTGGTCGAAATTTAGATATTGTTCGATGTCACTCAA
>NW_018457589.1:0-444 GCF_002113885.1 Mizuhopecten yessoensis
GACTCTTCCTCCTTATGTGTCGACGCTGTGGTCTAGATTTTCTCTTGCTAATGTTGTATTTTCGTTTGGTCAATGGTAATGACCAACAATGTTGTATTAATGCCTCGGTATAATTACAGGCGCATACTGTTACTCCTTGCAATGTGTAAGCCTGGGCTAGGGCGTATATCTGCTACCGAAGGATCACCCAAAACTGNTAAGCTATTTTCTATTTTTGTTTTGCCCGCAGAGGGACTACCGGACCAACTATGGACCAATTACGAGACATTTGTCTTGAACAACAGAAGCGGTCTTTATTTTGGTGCGGCATTATTTGTACTTGGATTCACAACTGTCATTATCACAGGATTTGTGTCCTTATGCCGAAGGTAGTGATATTTTAATTAATTATTACTATTCGCATTAATATATACTCGTTAGAGTAGTCTGTTTTTCAGATACTAC
>NW_018457590.1:0-444 GCF_002113885.1 Mizuhopecten yessoensis
TACTAGTGTAACATATATATACACATTACATATAAGGATGTGTCTACTAATGTAACATATATATACATATTACATATAAGGATGTGTCTACTAGTGTAACATATATATACACATTACATATAAGGATGTGTCTCCTAGTGTAACCTATCTACATATTACATATAAGGATATGTCTGCTAGTGTAACCTATATATACATATTACATATAAGGATGTGTCTCCTATAACCTATATATACATATTACATATTAGGATGTGTCTCCTAGTGTAACTTATGTATACATATTACATATAAGGATGTGTCGTCTAGTGGAACCTATCTACATATTACATATAAAGATGTGTCTCCTAGTGTAACATATATATACACATAACATATAAGGATGTGTCTCCTAGTGTGACCTATATATACATATTACATATAAGGATGTGTCGTCTAGTGGAA
>NW_018457591.1:0-444 GCF_002113885.1 Mizuhopecten yessoensis
ATTACTCCGTGTAAATAAATACCCCGTACCCTTTCATGACTCATTTATAGATTATTCCGTGTAAATAATTACCCCGTACTCTTTCATGACTCACTCATAGATTACTCCATGTAAATAAATATCCAGTACTCCTTCATGACTCACTCATAGATTACTCCGTGTAAATAAATACCACGTACTCTTGAATGACTCATTCATCGATTACTCCGTGTAAATAAAAACCCCGTACTCTTTCATGACTCACTCATAGATTGTTCCGTGTAAATAAATACCCCGTACCCTCTCATGACTCATTTATAGATTATTCCGTGTAACTAATTACCCCGTACTCTTTCATGACTCACTCATAGATTGCTCCGTGTAAATAAATACCCCGTACCCTTTCATGTTTCAATCATCGATTACTCCGTGTAAATAAATACCCCGTACCCTTTCATGACTCAT
>NW_018457592.1:0-444 GCF_002113885.1 Mizuhopecten yessoensis
GCATGTTATACCGTTTGATACTGTGTTTAGGTGTGTGTTGCTTATTCCCAATAAAACTGCGGTGCTTAATATATGGCATGTTATACCGTTTGATACTGTGTTTAGGTGTGTGTTGCTTATGCCCAATAAACCTGTGGTGCTTAATATATGGTTTGTTATGCCATTTGATATTTTGTTATGGGATGTGGTGCTTATGCCCAATAAACCTGCGGTGCTTAATATATGGTCTGTTATACCGTTTTATACTGTGTTATGGGATGTGGTGCTTAATATATATGGTATGTTTGCTGTTTGATACTTTGTTATGGGATGTGGTGCTTAGGCCAAATGAACCTGTTGTGCTTAATATATGGTCTGTTATACCGTTTTATAATGTTTTGTGGGACTGTGTTGCTTAGTTAATAAACCTTTGTTGTTTAAAATTAAACACGTTACTGTGTAAAG
>NW_018457593.1:0-444 GCF_002113885.1 Mizuhopecten yessoensis
TTAGTTTGCGCGATTCACAGTCTGCCATCTCCATACTAACGGCAAAGTCCATTGCAATTTTCAATGTCAATTCAGCTTCCGATAGCAATTTCCTTTGGGTTGCCGTGGAAGCCAACCCACACACAAATCTATCCCGCAAGGCATCGTTCAAAAACGCTTCAAAATTACAATGTTCACTGAGTTTACGGAGTTCGGCTAGAAATTGACTCATCGTTTCGCCTTCCTTTTGTTTGCGTTGATGAAACTTGAACCGTTCCGCTATCACCAGGGGTTTGGGTTGCAGATGATTTCGAATGTTATTTTTCAGCTAGCATAGTTTTCTTTCTGTTTCTAGATCACATTCAGACATCTCTTATCTATGCGCATTTCCAACTGTTGTATTTGGTGAATTAATTCAGGTAAAATGAGCACGTGGTTTCCTGATCAGGATGGCCCCGGTCAGGA
>NW_018457594.1:0-444 GCF_002113885.1 Mizuhopecten yessoensis
CTAGGTAATCAAACACTCAAGTTACATTATTAGTGCCAGTGATCCCATTCCCAATGAGATTTCATCAAAATAATTCCCAATTGCCTAGCTAAAATTCCCAACTGATCACCAATTTTAATTTCAGACATTTTGACCCGGTCATTGTTTTTGCGTATAGAATGCAAGTCGTCTGCAAACGCTTAGCTGATCACAAATCACTGAGAAATATGGCGTCGTCTCACAACGGCAAATACTACGCAAAAAAACCCAACGGCTTTCGGACAGTAAGGGCTCCAAAAGCCTGCCTTATCTCTTTAAACGCAAAAATCCATCACAGACGTTAACAGAACCTGCACATGCCGGTCCGATTCCACTTGTCGAGACGGAACTGACGTTGGCATCTTCACAAAAATCTAGACTACTGATACTGAAAAAGTATACTGAAAAACTGGAGCTCTAAGAATT
>NW_018457595.1:0-444 GCF_002113885.1 Mizuhopecten yessoensis
AATATTGGCACAAAAAATAATAGAAGTATACAAAGAATCACTATTGAATTAAACCCTAATCAAGTAAAAATCATGGTAAATATTTGTACAGAATGTATGCTGTAACATGTAACAAAATTATCTATAAACTGATTGTTAGTACATGTACTTTGGTAATCTACCTATCAGGATAAAAAAAGGTATTACCGATCATTGGTCCAAATACGCATAGTGTCCTGTTTCGTACTATGTTCACAACATGCACTGTTTACACAATGTGACATTACTTACAGGACCAGTACGTAGTACTCCACGATGTCCTCGCCGAGGGCCTCGGAATTGTGACCCAGTGTATGACAGAACCTGATTTCAGCAANCATTTCTGACATGCTTACTGGGGGCATTGTCGAAAAACAGTTCAATGCAAGTATCAATTTGAATAAAACCTACATGCAACATCACAAG
>NW_018457596.1:0-444 GCF_002113885.1 Mizuhopecten yessoensis
GTATACAGATACATGATATACAGATACAAGGTTTACAGATACATGATATACAGATACACGGTATACAGATATACGGTATACAGATACATGGTATACAGATACATGGTATAAAGATACATGATATACAGATACATGATATATAGATACATGGTATACAGATACATGATATATAGATACAAGATATACAGATACATGGTATACAGATACATGGTATACAGATACATGCTATACAGATACATGATATACAGATACAAGGTATACAGATACATGATATACAGATACATGGTATACAGATACAAGGTATACAGATATACGGTATACAGATACATGGTATACAGATACATGATATANCTATACAGATACATGGTATACAGATAAATGGTATACAGATACATGGTTTACAGATACAAGGTATACAGATACATGCTATACAGATACATGGTA
>NW_018457597.1:0-444 GCF_002113885.1 Mizuhopecten yessoensis
AGAAACGCGAACTGTTCCGCAACGTCAACAGACATGTATAGGCCTGCGGGATTTTGCTAGATATTTTAAACGCTTGGTCATATCTTACATGCATGATTGTGATCATAGCCATAACGTAGAATATCGTAAAATGGTAGAAATTACTGGCACTAGTCAAAATTCCATCCAACTCACCGCTACAAGTTGAACCGGATAAGCGGCTAGAACATTTCTTCGTATTGAACGCATGCGCAACAAGCTCTTATCTCAATTCTCGCCTTGAGGGGGTACCCAAATTGGCGCTGGACTACGGGGAAATCGGAGCTTCTGTAAAATTCCACGAAACCCCAGAAATACACCCCATTTTCAAAACCGTCTCAGGGTCGTTCTTTGAAAGATATCGAAAAACCAAATATATCTTTTTCTTTAGAATAACTTGGACTACTTATGTTTGGAGTTTCAGTT
>NW_018457598.1:0-444 GCF_002113885.1 Mizuhopecten yessoensis
CAGATCACATCATCCAAGAACATAGATTGCACTACCCACCAACCTTAAGGGATAAAGCATTTGAACTTTTCTGCAATATGATTCTTCATATTGATGAAATTGATTAATTGACATACAGATCCTGCCAACATGTTTAATTGTCATAGTTCGCACAGAGAGCCATTTCAGAAGAATTATATTATGCAGGGATGTATGAGAAAGGGATGGAAGTGTGCTAGGCTCTGGTAATGTCAGGGCCTGTATTCATGAAACCATTCTCTTGCTCAAGCAGTGATTCTGTGCTCAAACAAACATTCTTTAACAAGCTTAAATCATGTGATACCGTAAAAAAGTAAAGTAAAATATTCTTAACAGTATTTGTCTTGAAGTCCCTCAAAACTCCTTTCAAAGCATTGGCAGAATTAGATTTTTTTTTTATTTATCACTGGAACAAGAAACAGACTT
>NW_018457599.1:0-444 GCF_002113885.1 Mizuhopecten yessoensis
AGTACCTGGTAAAAATTGGGCTGTATCAGATCCTTATTAGGAATGGTAAAAATTAGACTTGTTTTTTTTCAGATTATGCTCAGGTCCAGATGTGTGAAGAATACACATCACATTGGAGTTCTGAGTAACAGGTGTCTTACCGTGAGCTTTTAGCCACATCTGTGTTCGGGTGTTGAAGGCCTGTGTGTAATCAATGGTCAGAATTCGGTCTGACAATGACCTTCCCCAGTCCAGCAAAGTTGACCTGATCTCTGGCTTCTGAAGCTTACAGTCCTGCGGATCCTGTTTCCAGGCTGTAATGAAACCACAAAATTATTTCAACTTATAATATTAAAGTTTTATTTTCTACACAAACAAAGTACATANAAAAGTACATATTAAACGTGTCGCAACGTTTTAAGACAGACTGGTCCCTTTGTCAAGCTTTGACTGAGTAGACAGACT
>NW_018457600.1:0-444 GCF_002113885.1 Mizuhopecten yessoensis
TGCTATGAACTACATCTAGTAATTATTTTACGCTACAAGGTTGTTAACTCTGCTGTGAACTAAAACTAGAAATTATTTTATTCAAAAAGGTTGTTCACTCTGCTGTGAACTATAACTAGTAATTATTTTACGCTACAAGGTTATTTACTCTACTGTGAACTATAACTAGTAATTATTTTACTCTACAATGTTGTTGACCCTGCTAAGAACTATAACTAGTGATTATTTTATACAAAAAGGTAGTTGACTCTGCTATGAACTATAACTAGTGATTATTTAACGCTACAAGGTTGTTAACTCTGCTGTGAACTACAACTAGTAATTATTTTATTCAAAAAGGTTATTCACTCTGCTGTGAACTAGAACTAGTAATTATTTTACGCTACAAGGTTGTTGACCCTGCTGTGAACTAAAACTAGTGATTATTTTACGCTACAAGGTTGT
>NW_018457601.1:0-444 GCF_002113885.1 Mizuhopecten yessoensis
AATGATAAATGCATACTTGCCAACCTTTTGATTTTTTTTTATGGGGGAGAAGCCGTTTACTCAAAATGAATAATTATAAAAGATGTGTATATAAAAAAAAAACACTTTAGAGTGTCAAATTGCCAATCGTCTTTTTAGTTGTTCTTCATGATGAAATCATTAGGTAACAGAATAATTAAGCAAGTTTAATTACTGGCTGAAAATGATCAATTCTAGCACGGACTTAGATAGCAATCTAATTCCATGGTCTGACCTACGGAGTCGAAAGGTGTTATAAGGGGACGTAACTCACGAGATCTGGAAAAATAAGCTACATGTAGATATGATTCGTCATTCCACCAAGGAATAAGACTAGACCTGGGTCCATGACTTCACTAATTTTTATATGTTTCACTTTTCAAAACGTGTGAAATAATCAGTTCTTAAATATGAAAATGAAAAATT
>NW_018457602.1:0-444 GCF_002113885.1 Mizuhopecten yessoensis
CCTCCTCCGGTTGAGGTCGGGACGGGCGACGACCTCTGTGCCCTGTACGGCGCCTCCTCCGGTTGTGGTCGGGACGGACGACGACCTCTGTGCCCTGGACGGCGCCTCCTCCGGTTGAGGTCGGGACGGACAACGACCTCTGCGCGCTTAACAGCGCCTCCTCCGGTTGAGGTCGGGACGGGCGTCGCCCTCTGCGCCCTATACGGCGCCTCCTCCGGTTGAGGGCGGGACGGACAACGACCTCTGCGCGCTTAACAGCTCCTCCTCCGGTTGAGGTCGGGCCGGGCGACGACCTCTGTGCCCTGTACGGCGCCTCCTCCGGTTGAGGTCGGGACGGGCGACGACCTCTGCGCCCTCAACAGCGCCTCCTCCGGTTGAGGTCGGGACGGGCGGATTCTTCAAACTTGTGTCATCTTGACATTAGACAGACTTCCCAGCAAAGAA
>NW_018457603.1:0-444 GCF_002113885.1 Mizuhopecten yessoensis
GGAAACTATTGTCTAGCTGATTCTTTCGCCCCTCTCTGTATTAGTTACCAGGGGGAACTATTGTCCAGCTGATTCTTTCCCCCCTCTCTGTATTAGTAACTAAGGGGGAACTATTGGCTAGCTGATTTTTTCGCTCCTCTCTGTATTAGTACCATGTGGGAAACTATTGTCTAGCTGTTTCTTTTCCCCCTCCGTATTAGTAACAAGAGGGGAAACTATTGGCTAGCTGATTCTTTCCCCCCTCTCTGTATTAGTAACAAGAGGGGAACCTATTGTCTAGCTGATTCTTTCGCCCCTCTCTGTATTAGTAACAAGGGGGAAACTATTGTCTAGCTGATTCTTTCGCTCCTCTCTGTATTAGTACCATGTGGGAAACTATTGTCTAGCTGATTCTTTCCTCCTCTCTGTATTAGTAACAAGGGGGAAACTATTGTCTAGCTGATT
>NW_018457604.1:0-444 GCF_002113885.1 Mizuhopecten yessoensis
CGGTACTCCGCAGTGGTGAGTAGTCACCACATAGAATCGGTACTCTGCAGGGGTGAGTAGTCACCATATAACGTCGGTACTCCGCAGAGGTGTTTAGTCACCACATAAAGTCGGTACTCCGCAGGGGTGAGTTGTCACCACGTAACGTCGGTACTCCGCAGTGGTGAGTAGTCACCACATAACGTCGGTACTCCGCAGTGGTGAGTAGTCACCACATAANCACCACATAACGTCGGTACTCCGCAGTGGTGAGTAGTCACCACATAAAGTCGGTACTCCGCAGGGGTGAGTAGTCACCACATAACGTCGGTACACCGCAGGGGTGAGTAGTCACCACATAAAGTCGGTACTCCGCAGTGGTGAGTAGTCACCACATTACGTCGGTACTCCGCAGTGGTAAGTAGTCACCACATAACGTCGGTACTCCGCAGTGGTGAGTAGTCA
>NW_018457605.1:0-444 GCF_002113885.1 Mizuhopecten yessoensis
ATATACACAGCGTCAACACACAGTGACAAAATATACACAGCGTCATCCAACATGACAAAATAAACATAGCGTCAATAAATAGGACAAAATATACTCAGCGTCAACACAGTGACAAAATACACCACAGAGTCAACACACAGCGACAAAATATACACAGCGTCAACACACAATGACAAAATATACACACCGTCAACACATAGTGACAAAATATACACAGCGTCAACACACAGTGACAAAATATGCACAGCAACAAAACACAGTGACAAAATAAACCACAGCGTCAACAAACAGTGACAAAATATACACAGAGTCAACCAACAGGACAAAATATACACACCGTCAACACACAGTGACAAAATATACACAGGGTCAACACACAGTGACAAAATATACACAGCCTCAACCAACAGGACAAATTATACACAGTGTCAATTCACAGTGACA
>NW_018457606.1:0-185 GCF_002113885.1 Mizuhopecten yessoensis
GTTATATACAGATGTGTTATATACAGATGTGTTATATACAGGTGTTCTATACATGTGTTATGTACAGATGTGCTATATACAGATGTGTTATATACGTATGTGTTATATACAGATGTGTTATATACGTATGTGTTATATACAGATGTGTTATATACAGATGTGTTATATACAGATGTGTTATATAC
>NW_018457606.1:241-444 GCF_002113885.1 Mizuhopecten yessoensis
ATGTGTTATATACAGATGTGTTATATACGTATGTGTTATATACAGGTGTGTTATATACGTATGTGTTATATACAGGTGTGTTATATACGTATGTGCTATATACAGATGTGTTATATACGTATGTGTTATATAGGTATGTGCTATATACAGATGTGTTCTATACGTATGTGTTATATACATGTGTTATATACGTATGTGTTATA
>NW_018457607.1:0-444 GCF_002113885.1 Mizuhopecten yessoensis
ACACAGAGAAACAATGAATAAAGATATATCACGACAGAAGGAGTATTGTTAACTGTTAGTCAGTATTTCACAGAGAAGCAATAAATAAAGATATATCACGACAGGAGGAGTACAGTATAACACAGAGAAGCAATAAATAAAGATATATCACGAAAGGAGGAGTAATGTTAACTGTTACTCAGTATAACACAGAGAAACAAAGAATAAAGATATATCACGACAGGAGTAGTAATGTTAACTGTTAGTCAGTAAATTACCAAAAAACAATGGATAAAGATATATCACAACATGAGGAGTAGTGTTAATTGTTGGTCAGTATAATACAGAGAAACAATGAATAAAGATAGATCACGACAGGAGGTGTAGCGCTTACTGTTAGTCAGTATAACACAGATAAAGAATGTATAAAGATATATCACGACAGGAGGAGTAGTGTTAACTGTT
>NW_018457608.1:0-136 GCF_002113885.1 Mizuhopecten yessoensis
AATACACATAATACACATGATACACATGATACACATAATACACAATGTACACATGGTACACATGATTCACATGATACACATGATACACATGGTACACATGATACACATGATACACATAATACACATGATACACATG
>NW_018457608.1:241-444 GCF_002113885.1 Mizuhopecten yessoensis
ACATGATACACATAATACACATGATACACATGGTACACATGGTACACATGATACACATAATACACATGATACACATAATATACATGATACACATGATACACATAATACACATAATACAAATGATACACATGATACAAATAATACACATGATACACATGACACATGATAAACATAATACACATAATACACATGATACACATGAT
>NW_018457609.1:0-444 GCF_002113885.1 Mizuhopecten yessoensis
ATTAAAAATAAAAATAAACATTTGCTAAATGCGTGCAACAGTATCTGTAGTATTGCTAAGAGATTAACGCTTCATTAACAAACACAGACATTTGGATTTGACTTTCTATCATTAAAACGGCAGAATGTATGTTTTAACAAAAAGTATTCAACAACTTGATCAAATAGAATAACAATCGTTTTCACTTACGTTGAGGCTAATAGAGCTGCAATTACTTTAGTTTGTGAACATTTCATTTAGGTTATCTCTGTATTTATCATTGAAAGTATAATTATGAGCAACACATTACACTTACTTAAGTCTGCAAACAAGAATTGTAGAGTGAAATTCAATATGACCTTCCGAAAATGTACAGCCCCAACCTCCAACCAAACGCACCAATTTTCATAACTGACTTAGTTATAAGTAGTAGGGTCTACAACAGCTATGATTCGGCGTTCAGAT
>NW_018457610.1:0-444 GCF_002113885.1 Mizuhopecten yessoensis
GGTTAACGTTTAATATAGTTTATATAGGGAAATAACACTTTTCGTATATATTTTATCCATTTTCAGCAGTAAATTGCTCAAACTTAGTCAGAATCATCTTGGGTAAATGAGAGTTTTACTTTGTAAAATTAGGATTCCTGCCCCATCCCCAGGGGCTAGGGCGGGGCCCCAAAGGGAACATTTACCAATATTTTCAAATTCTTATCCATTGATGACATGACAAGTATTGTATTTCACTTAGTTTACATGCTGATTTCCACATCACATCTAAACAATAAAATAAAGCTACCAGTATCTATGATATAACTCAGGTGACCGCTAAGGCCCTTGGGCCTCTTGTTAGCTCACCTGGCTCGAAGGGCTAAGTGAGCTTATGCCGTGGTGCGGCGTCCGTCGTCCTCCGTCCGTCCGTCGTCAACTTTTAAGTTTAAACAACTTCTTCTC
>NW_018457611.1:0-444 GCF_002113885.1 Mizuhopecten yessoensis
GAGGATATTGATAACTCTATTTATCTTCTGAAGATCCTTCCGTTCAAATTCAGATTTAAAACTCGCACAAATATATCACTTAATAGCGAATAACCCCACAACACACACACACACACACACACACATTCAGACATTGTAACTTGATCGGGTTACCCTCTTCAAGCTGGTGACGTTAGAACAATAGATAGGTGAGCGGTCACCTTGATCGAAATATCATGAACTGTTTTGTTAAAATTACCTTGCAAAAACTAGACATACCGATATGTAATAAATCTTTGAAGATTTTAAACAACTCTGTCGAGAAGTTTTTGTCATATGCGACCGATTCGACAAATACTTGAGTGGGTTCTATATATATGTTTCGTGGACTTGTGTTTTATTTATAGCATTGATGTATAAACCTGTTATGTGATGCTTTTACAACTGTGTCATTGGCTTCTTTGT
>NW_018457612.1:0-444 GCF_002113885.1 Mizuhopecten yessoensis
ACAACGCGAAAAAGTGGTATTGATTCATAGCTGTGCGCTTGTACATAGCAGAAAGCTTGATGCCTGAAGATTCACTTTAAAATCCTGATGTTTAGCTGATTCGTCAACCTGGGAAAAGATAATGTAATCTTTATTAATTGGCAGACTTTCTCTGGAAATAATTTGACGACACTTTGTTTTTATGGGATTATGGCTACATGTTTATATTTTTTGGCTATAGTTGAAGAGCTTAGAAATTCTAGGTGTCTCAAATATACCCATAATATAACAAACTGCTTGGCAATTTTGCGTTATCAGCTATTCCAGTTTTTTATTGATAAAATACTTCGATACAAATCATTTCCCGAGACGAACCATCATATATAACACTCTCAAAATATACACTATTTGCTGAAACAATGATAAGAATATATTTTAATGAATTATTGACCTTAGGTCATATGC
>NW_018457613.1:0-444 GCF_002113885.1 Mizuhopecten yessoensis
ACATATCTAGTGTCAGACGTTTGTGACATGTCTAATGTCAGACGTGTGTGACATATCTTGTGTCAGAGGTGTGTGAAATGTCTAGTGTCAGACGTGTGTGACATATCTAGTGTCAGATATGTGTGACAAATCTAGTGTCAGATGAGTGTGACATGTCTAATGTCAGACGTGTGTGACATAACAAGTATCAGACGTGTGTGACATAACAAGTGTCAGACGTGTGTGATATGTCTAGTGTCAGACGTGTGTGACATATCAAATGTCAGAGGTGTGTGACAAGTCTAGTGTAAGACGTTTGCGACATATCTCGTGTCAGAGGTGTAGGACATATCTAGTGTCAGAAATGCGTGACATATCTAGTGTCAGATAAGTGTGACATATCTAGTGTCAAAAATGTGGGACATATCTAGTGTCAGATGAGTGTGACATGTCTAGTGTCAGACC
>NW_018457614.1:0-444 GCF_002113885.1 Mizuhopecten yessoensis
CCGGACACTACACTAATATAAGGTCTGTGACTGTAGTATACCCCTTCTACCTCACGTTGGTACACCTCGGTCTTATATTCTCCCGGACACTACACTAATATAAGGTCTGTGACTGTAGTATACCCCTACTACCTCACATTGGTACACCTCTGTCTTATCTTCTCCTGGACACCACACCAATATAAGGTCTGTGACTGTAGTATATATACCCCTACTACCTCACATTGGTACACCTCTGTCTCATCTTCTCCCGGACACTACACTAATACAAGGTCTGTGACAAGTATACTCCTACTCCCTCACAATGGTACACCTCTGTCTTATCTTCTCCCGGACACTACACTAATATAAGGTATGTGACTAGTATACTACTACCTCACATTGGTACACCTCTGTCTAATCTTCTCCCGGACACTTCACTAATATAAGGTCTGTGACTGTAGT
>NW_018457615.1:0-444 GCF_002113885.1 Mizuhopecten yessoensis
TCAAGCTGCCAATGAGAAAAACAAAACACGAATTATTTCACTAAAGTACAGATATTTTTTTTCCAGAACTGAATGCATCCTACCAATAATTATGTAAATCTTTAGACATTTACCCGATCTTGTACTGTTCCAGACCCTATAAAACACGCATTAAAAAATATAACACCAAAAAATCTATTTAAAAACCGGCGAAAATAAACAAACCCAAAATAAGCATGCAACATGAAGAATTGTTGTTGATTAAAAGCCGTATTTATCTACAATATATTCCAAACTAAATTAATTTCTAAATTCAGAACGAGTAATCTAAATCATAACTCACGTTTTTAACATTACGGTAATTAATACCTGAAAGAATTAAATATAAAGGAAATCTAATGACATTACAGAGACAGCGTTTTGTGATATTTTAATTTAATTCAATTTTGACAAAGACCGCTCAGA
>NW_018457616.1:0-444 GCF_002113885.1 Mizuhopecten yessoensis
AGGTGATGTCATGGTTTTACGCAGTGTATAAACATCAGACTGTTTCTTGTTGGTCGACTAAATTATCAACATATATCAATCTGCTGTGAACATTCATCTAGCTATTTAAACAGGGAGTTATCTGTGCTTAATGCATAGTAAATACAACTTGGTCAAACACCCGCCGAGCCATTTCTTTTACATACCAGATATTCTGAAGATGTTTGAAACATTAGTTTTGCAATGAATAGTGAAAAACTGAAAGTCTGTGTCATTCATCCTTAATCATCCAACAAATTCAAACTATGACGGAATTTTCTAAATTATTGTGATTGACTTATACAAAATACATTTCCCCCGCAACACAGATTTTTTAAGATGTATCCTAAATCGAAAGAAACCACACAGTAAGATCAAACGCAAATTTCTTTTATAAGGATTGAAATGATTTTTTAAATATTTTGA
>NW_018457617.1:0-444 GCF_002113885.1 Mizuhopecten yessoensis
CTTTTGTCTGAGGAAAACATGATATTAAGCAAAACATGAAATGGACAGATGACTTAATGATAACAACAAACAAAATTAACTCATTCAGCCCTGCAGACACATTTGAACTCTTCCAGTTCAAAGGTTGGAATAGTTCATTACGAAATTTCAGGGGTGGATGAGTTTAAGTTATGAAATAAATGATAACATTTTCACAGTAAAGTGTACTTTTTTTATAACTGTACATGTCTTTAACACAAAATGGTTGAAAAGTTGTGCAGCATTGTATAAAACCACAAACTGATGGTAACATATACCTAAATAATAAACACGAGGAAACATTGTAGATAGGTACATGTACTATTAAAAAAAACCATTAAATGTTACAAGAGCATACTTGCCAACCCTCACTATTGTGAAGGGGCTCCTGATTTTGGACCCTGAGCATTTTCAACCAGAGATTTG
>NW_018457618.1:0-444 GCF_002113885.1 Mizuhopecten yessoensis
ACCCACTAATCTTGTTGTCCCACTATCAAACCACCACTTATCTGGATGTCCCACTATCCAACCAATAATCTGGTTGTCCCACTATCAAACCATCACTTATCTGGTTGTCCCACTATCAAACCACCACTTAACTGGTTGTCCCACTATCAAACCACCACTTATCTGGTTGTCCCGCTATCAAACCACCACTTATCTGGTTGTCCCACTATCAAACCAATAATCATGTTGTCCCACTATCAAACCACCACTTATCTCGTTGTCCCACTATCAAACCACCACTAATCTGGTTGTCCCACTATCAAACCAATAATCTGGTTGTCCCACTACCAAACCACCACTTTACTGGTTGTCCCATTATCAAACCACCACTTATCTGGTTGTCCCCACTATCAAACCACTACTTATCTGGTTGTCCCACTATCAAACCACCACTTATCTGGTTGT
>NW_018457619.1:0-444 GCF_002113885.1 Mizuhopecten yessoensis
ATATCTACTTTACAGAGGTGTCGTACAATGAAGTATGTGATCCGATAGTTGATGACGTATGTACAAGTGACCTCTCATGTGAACTCGTAAACGGATCCACATCATTACAAAATAAATGCGTATGTCCAGAGAAAAATGACTTCTGGGACACTTTTAACAAGACCTGCCGTATAAGTAAGTATTTGCTTCCTGTAATGTAGTACTCAATACTTTCAAAATCTACCTTCTGAATAAAATTATGTGATTTCATATGCCAATTTCAACGTGCTGAAATTTGAAATGATAAACATATGCATGTGCTAGAATACAATGAGATCCAGCATTGTTCGCCATAATAACGGCATCATAAAAATACATGGTGCGCTTTGTACGCATAATCAGACCCCAAACAACGTAATTTTGATTCACAGTTTTCATTGTTACATCTGGTAATCATTTAAACAT
>NW_018457620.1:0-444 GCF_002113885.1 Mizuhopecten yessoensis
GCTAGCTGTGAGCTCCGAAATGGCAGCACCGGTTGTATGCTCCCCGGGGAGACGAGAAAGATATTGGCTGGTTGCAAAGGCACTATAACTACGGATATTGATTTATGAACCGCTTTGAGACGACCGACGAACTAGATTGTGATAAAGCGGTACATCAGATTCTCGAATCATTATTGTTAAAAATAACTGCAGACAAGAAAATACCGTTCTTATTTGGCGATATGGCAATTTCCCATTTCAAAGAGCTATATGACTGAAATATACCACCATAAAATTCCCAAGCAACGAATACAAGCTTAACTATTCACTCTACATGTACAACTCATTAACAAAGCTTCCATTCTTTATGTATTTATATGTAGAAGGGATACATTTCGGCAAAAACGTTTTGAAAGATATACCATAATAGTATGACCTTTACACACTTTACCTCTTTTTCCAACT
>NW_018457621.1:0-444 GCF_002113885.1 Mizuhopecten yessoensis
TTTAATGACTTATCGGTGAGAGGATTGGACAAATAACATCCCTGCCATGGGCGAGTCTTCAACAGCCAAGCGAACAATTTACAAGTAAAGCGCTGGGAAACGAAAGAAACCCCAAAAAGGGCGGGGATAATAGGATCCGAAATATTACAATGTGATCAGTAGAATTAACTCGGTCGCTTGTCTGACCTCAAGTAACGGACACGAAAGAAACTTTCCTATTCCGTAGGGGGCTCCGACACTAGCCACTCTTTATGAAAACATTACCTGCGACGCTCAAACTTTTTAGACGTAATATTAAAACCGTATGTGATTCAATCATTTATTTACAAAGATAGGATTCCACACAGAAGAATATTTGTTAATAATAGAACATGAAAATCGAATAAATTTTTGTTACTTGTATGAAAATATGAGTGGAAATGACTGGCATGCATATCATATGCA
>NW_018457622.1:0-444 GCF_002113885.1 Mizuhopecten yessoensis
AATAACATTAGAATGATAAAAAAAACTATTGCTTACAAGTGAAACATGACGTTGATCATAGCTAAAGCGAAACGTCCAAATAACTATATTTCGGAATGTTGTTTCATCAATTATGCCTAACAAAACATTCACAGAAACTACATTTACAAGAAAATCGTACTCATTCATCACTGATCATTCTAAGAATACATATTTGGAGGATTTTTAAAGATTACTATGCCGACGTGGACTATGGGAGATAAGGTTATCGACGGCCGCCTTTAAATCTTAAATCTTCTGGGAATTTTGATTATAAAATTAATCAAACTTATAATGTAATTTTTAAACAAGTTGTAAAATATGTAGTTCTTTGGACCACAAACAATGGGTATATGGTCCCCAATGTTACATTTGTAAACGCGGTTTACATCAGAAGTAACAGGAAATACACTGTATTGTCCCTTC
>NW_018457623.1:0-444 GCF_002113885.1 Mizuhopecten yessoensis
TTTATATGCAGTGGATGAAGTACAGTTAACACAGTGTAATGACAGATTGTTTCATAACTAACACAATCATAACCTGAAAAAATACAACAGTATGGCATATATTGAAAAACAGATGTGAGGGCTTTTTCTAACTTTAAGGTATTGTTATCTTGAAAAAAATAATAGTAATAGTGTTAATGATACTGAGAATTTAAATCTATATGATAATTCATATACAGAGGATAATGTACGGTTACACAGTTCAGTAAAAGTTTATTTCAGAACTTACACAATCATTAACTGAAAAAGTACTTGAATATAAGGAAAACAAAACATTCTATCAATGATTTGATTATCTATAACATCAGATAATTTAATCTGCTGCATTCTCATCAGTCATTGTTTTCTTGTTGTATACCAAGAAACAGAGAACAAAATATAAGGGAGATAACTCAGTATTTTCCC
>NW_018457624.1:0-444 GCF_002113885.1 Mizuhopecten yessoensis
TAAACCAAACCAAACCTGTCCAACTCATCCTCGATACCCCGGGGTACGTTACGCTAGCGAGAGTGAGCGTAACCCCTGTGGTTACAGACTATAAGTCTATTTGTAAACATTGAATACGTAACGTTGTGTATTTGAATTGCGTAATAAAGGTTACCATGCTTACATGTTGAAGCCTGTGGCTAGCACACTGGTGTTCAATTAGGGTTATCAAGAATGCAACCTTCAATAATATACGGTTAAGAATTAATGCCCAAGGTGAAACGTGTCCAATATTATCAGGTCTTAATGCTAAGCAATAACTTATGTACATAAATACATAAATATTTCAAATTGACACCATTCGGGACTTAATATCCGTTCATGGAAATTTCAATTATGTCTTTGACGGAATTTCCTAGCAGAATCATTTCCGGTTTCCTATTGGTAATTGATTATAACGCACCT
>NW_018457625.1:0-444 GCF_002113885.1 Mizuhopecten yessoensis
TACATCTCCAGCATACACACATAGGGAGATATTAGCCATGTGGCACAGGACTAGAACTTAGCTCCTGATAGGGCAGCTCCTGCAAATACCTCAAAATTGTATCAATTAATGTTTATTTTTATGTATACGTTAATTGTATTGATTGTATAAATTGTACATATATGTACCGTTTTTTATTTTTTCCTGAGATTATTTTCATAATACTTCAAAATATACAAAATTATCTCTAAACTGTCAAAATCGAAGATGGCTATCTGATGAACAATGTGTTCTTCTGATTAGTCTCAAAATGAAATATGCACAACTAGATCATAGGTGAAGCTATATATGAAATTTGAGACAGATCTGTCTAGAAGTTGCTGAGAAATAGCAATAACAAAATTACAGTAAAAATCCACCATGGTCACTTGTCTGCCATTTCTTTCTTTTAGTCACTCTCAAAAC
>NW_018457626.1:0-444 GCF_002113885.1 Mizuhopecten yessoensis
TGCAGCTGCACAGATGCTGGTCCCGGGCAGCGGGAAATTGACCTTATCGAGTTACCTGTGACGTCATACTGTAATACAGTATACTGTTGTTTATATGCTATCATTAATCTTATTCGGAGTGGTCAAGAATTATGAAAATTGTGTTCATGTTGAGCATATAATATAGATTAATAATGTCAATTTACGAACTATCTACACATACAAGGTAAAACACAATAAACAATAATTTAATATACACGTCAATCGATTCATTTTGCACTTTTATCTAAATCTAATTGTAATATTTAATAATTTTTAGCACATGTCTAAATTGTTACTATTTTTGTTTTAAATGTTTGTCTGATTACAGAAAGTTTCTATTAGACATGTAATGACATATTCCAGGCGTGTACAGAGCGAAAGTGAGCGTAACCCCTGGCTATCGAGGATGGTGTCACCCCTCAC
>NW_018457627.1:0-444 GCF_002113885.1 Mizuhopecten yessoensis
AGGAGGAAATTGTGAACCGCCACTCGCTAGCCTTGTCTTTCCTCCGTCCCCGTTTGTCAGACTTGGAGGAGTCCTTTATCGTTCGTAAAAAACACGATAAACAAACAATTTCGCCTTAATGTTTTGAATAAAATGAACCCTATTCACAAAAAAAACACCGTACACGAAAACGCACACGATAACGAACGGGAACCATAACGCGTGGCAATTGTACGGACGTTTTACGACGAAAAATACCGTGAAAAAGGCAAAACAAGACAAATTAACTATAACAGTGATAACTAGTATAGTAAAAGAAGAATTGATAAACAGATGAAACACGTTACCGCCCTCAGAAGACGTGAATTAACTCCAGAAAAAACCCAACCGCCATGTGCTTCTCCGAGAAGAAAAGAGGAAGTTCGAAGTGCGCACATCCTACTGGTGTCCGGTTTGGACACGGAA
>NW_018457628.1:0-444 GCF_002113885.1 Mizuhopecten yessoensis
ATTTCGGAAGGGAAACATTGAAGATGTTGGCCACCATATTAGACTCAATTATTATGAACTTCGGGTTTATATTTATTAATAATATCGAATTTACTATATAATGTGTATGTGAAAGTATTAAAATACCATTGTATGGCATAACCACTGTGCAACCCTTCCACATTCAGATGGCATTCATATAGGCTATGAATGCATGGACCCTATCGTTGACGTCAACATTATTATGACTCCATACGAGTAACGATTCAACCTGGACAGATTGTTTATATATTCATTGATCAAGCATATATGATAAAAACATTAATATTGGCTAATTACTGAATTTTGAATTTTGTTTTTGAATTTTTCAAAGAGATCAACATCTTCCAAAAGAGGTAAATATAAGTATTGAACTACTTTCATAGGCAATATGAACGCCATCTGAAAGCAGTTCAGTGCTTAAAT
>NW_018457629.1:0-444 GCF_002113885.1 Mizuhopecten yessoensis
AGACTTACCTGTACTATATAGATGTTTAGGACAGACTTACCTGTAGTACACGGATGGCCTGGTCCAGGACAGACTTAGTGTCTGTGTTGTAATCAGATGAGGGAAGTGAGAGTTGACTGAAGTGGGCCTGTAGAAGGAGACAAGCCTTGGTGTGGGAGGACTCGTAGGAATGGGGATTAACTGCCAGCGGCACCTTGGTCGCCAGTTCACTATGGAAACAAACAAAACAATATTTCAGATTACTTAAGACTGGTGTACATTTTCAACAAGAGGCAAAGAGGGCCTGTATCGCTCACCTTAATATTTAACGAGTCATAGCAAAGTATTCTTATTAAATATTATACTGTGCTACAAATATATCACCCGTTAACTTTGTCGGCACCATCTGTTGAAACTACGTACCAGCCAAATATTATTATATGATTCTATGCTTTTTGGTTCTTC
>NW_018457630.1:0-444 GCF_002113885.1 Mizuhopecten yessoensis
GGTGAGAGTGATTCTGAGGTTTGTTTTACCATTCTAGTCATAATTGAATTTGCCTCAGATATAAACTATTTTGAAACACAATTCATGTACAATGGATCATTTTCAAGTGAAACATTTTATTCCATGTGAGAATTCAAGATATATAATTTATGTAACACATCCATTACTTTCCATTATTACAGGTATATGCTTCATTTTAAAGGGACATCACGGAAAAGCATATTTTTTTTGTCAAATACTATGGTAAAGTGAAGCGCCAAGTGCCCCATTTTAAATTTCCCTACCCCAGACTTTATTTTTTGTGATTCTCATATTCAGGACATCAAAGTGATGTAAAGTAAAACAGATTTGGCAATCATTTCTTAAATAAATGAGGTTTGTTCGACGCCTGAGGCCAGGGGGGAACTTAGCTAAATTTGCTTTAAAACACATCTCCTCCTAAAC
>NW_018457631.1:0-444 GCF_002113885.1 Mizuhopecten yessoensis
ATCTTTCCGTCATTTCAGGGATTATACTACACCTTTCTATCTTTCTGTTCATATTGACTAGTTCATCAGTTCCGATGTCCACAAAGCCAGTCTATGTTTCCCTGTATAGGTTTAGGTCTGGCTGGGACACCAGTGGTCAGAGTATTATGTCTGACCTGGTGAAGTCAATCAGTATGTGTTCTATAGTCATACAGATCCATGTCCTGTGTTTACATTAAGGCTGTGGAGTATGTAATATTTCTAAGACTCCAAAATGGTGCCACTGTTTGGTGTATACAGGATGGCCAGACTCTGTTTACACCATGATTTAGCCGGAAGGTTGTAGAGATTATTGTGTTTCTAATTGAGCTGCACCTTCAGCTGATATCCCTCTTGGGAAGCACTAACTTACTGTTACTGCTTGTGTTTATAGTGAATGGAGACAATGAGAACTTCTTTTTGTTT
>NW_018457632.1:0-444 GCF_002113885.1 Mizuhopecten yessoensis
TACTGAGATAACCCGATCTTGCTCACTTACAGGTAATTGAATTTTTTACTCGCACCTCCCAGTTAGAAAAAAACAACTTTTAAATTTTGCTTAAGACTACAAGTTTCTCGTTTTAGGCCTCAAATTAAAATGGCACCTACACTTTTAAGGCTTCATTTGAATGCTTCCGCGAACAAATGTAGTCCGTCATTACAAGGAAGACAACATGTAATTCAGTGTAGATTATATGTTATCTATAACATCAGATATCTAACAACACCTAAACAATAACGACAGAATAGAACATTTATAATACAGATTGTCAAGCCGTTAACGCGCGAGTGAATACATATAGCATTATTATATGCATGAAAATGTCTCGAAATCACATAAGTCGGAAGCTATTCACGTGGTCAGTCTTCAAAACCTCATGTAGACTGGTTATCCGGTGAATATCGATTTCTA
>NW_018457633.1:0-444 GCF_002113885.1 Mizuhopecten yessoensis
AGGTCTATGGAATAACCTTGACCTTATGCTGTGTGACAGCTGCAGAAGCTGGGAGGACTTGATTGCTGTAATATTGTTTACAGTTGTGTGTATATACAAACAAGAACCTTATTACTGGGTACTTGATCAGCTTCTGGTACAACATTAATTGAATTTTCATCTGAATATATAAACATTTTAAGTACAATTATAATACTACATGTATATTATTAAAAAATATTACAGAAGACAAGAAAAAAAATATTACAGAAGACAAGAAACATACAAAAATATTTAAGAGAAAAAGTTCTTTAAAGATCAAGTTTTGAGGAGTTGTAAAGTTTAAAGCTAACAATGCTTGAATGGTTGGAGGCTTGGTTCTCAGAGTGGCTATACAAGTGCACAAAGAATTGTTAACTTAATAGGACATAAACATGTAAATGTAGCATAAAAGTTATAAAAAAA
>NW_018457634.1:0-444 GCF_002113885.1 Mizuhopecten yessoensis
TTTCATTGGTTTCGTGTATAAACCTCACCAATCATTACACTGATACCTGTCCTTAAAAGATTACATCCAACGTCAAAGCCTGTCAATTCTACCATTACTCTGCCACATGATTCCTTTGATTGATTGGCAAGGTGTTGCATAATGAGCCTATGATTTTGGCTTGATATATTTCGAGGGTGTGCAGAAGATATGTACATTAAGAGTAGAGCCCTTGGATTAACAAAATGCTGTGTCACCGACAACTGCCAAATTTTGTAGGAGAGTGTCCTTTTGGAATTGCCCAGTATAGTTATCGTTATAGCTAACTGAAATCCGATCAAATACTTATCATATACAGAGTTATGGCCCTTGGTTGATTTTACTAAAAATTGTCTGAAAATAGTTGATTAAGTATGCAATCACTTCAATATTCATTACAAAAGATATTTTTTGTATAAATTTGAA
>NW_018457635.1:0-444 GCF_002113885.1 Mizuhopecten yessoensis
TTCATTTGACATTTTCCCTTCATACTCCCCACTGAAGATAATTTCATCAAGGTTCTTTCCATCATTTAGTTCCGAAATCATCAACAGTTTGCTTTTATCAAGCGTGTAGGCCATAAGCTGGATAATGTTCGGATGACGGACTTTACTGTGTATGCTCAATTCCTGCTTAATCAATGGTTTTGCAAATTTCATGCGCTTCACCTGGATTTCTTTTACCGCTACTACTGTTCCAAGCCATTCAGCTTTTCTGACAGTGCCGAAGGCTCCTCTACCAATCTCTTCACCAAAAGTTATGTCTGTGATAGGTACTTTTGGCAAACAGGTGCATCCCATATCATCAAATGTCTCTTTTGTTCCACTGGTATTGGCAACTTTGGATGGAATTGAAAACTGGTTTGGCGGGAAGGAACACTTTCCTGCAAATCCTGGTGGAACTGACATTTG
>NW_018457636.1:0-444 GCF_002113885.1 Mizuhopecten yessoensis
ACAGTTAAGGCCCATGATGCATCTGATAGTCACAGAAAGGTGACTGTATACAAGAATGCCAGAGCCAAGCCAGTACACGAGTCGGAAGGGGCACGAGTCCTAAGTATGATACATAAGGCAACAATGGCAAAACTTTGCATCCTTTTCAGAAATGCTCATGCTGTTGGGAAGGACGGTAGGCCTTATACCGATTATTCAAAGATGTGTGTATTGGACAAAGCAAAAGATTGGATGTGGGTAACACATACCTCACTGACAAGTCTTGTCAACAATTTATGACTGCTATAGCAGAATACGAAATTTTTAGCTGTGATCAGTGATGGTAATACAGATTCCTCATCAAAGGAGGCAGAAATTATATTTCTACGTACAGCCAACAAATGCCAGGTAAGACTAATTAAAGTGTAAGTAACTATTAAACTAGGTAACATTTGAGACAGTAGA
>NW_018457637.1:0-444 GCF_002113885.1 Mizuhopecten yessoensis
CAAACGACGGGATGTTAACGGGAAGTTGAGAAATAGATTGGAGAATATGGACGTTGGGGAATACATGCTCAGACAACGACAAAACAGTAAGTGGAAACCTGTTTTTATCACCAACGTCCACATCGTTATATTTAGAACCAACTTTCCTCTCGGAGCTGGACAGACAGACCTACCACCGTACCTTTTTAACAATAGGAACATTAGAACATTAACACACAATAGCAAGTGTAAACGTTATAACGACAACTTGTGTCTATTCCGCTGTTTAGCAACTCACCATCGCCAAGCTCTGCTAGAACACTCAGTCAGTAATTATTATGGAACATGGAGCAAATATTTAAAACGTAAAGACCTCGGAGATATTACAGGAGTCACTCCATTTAACTATGCAGGTGTGAACATGGCCGAACTCTCCGAGTTTGAAAAATGCTTTGATATATCTAT
>NW_018457638.1:0-444 GCF_002113885.1 Mizuhopecten yessoensis
TAACGACAATCAACTCATACGAACAATGTAATTATATAACAAATGTTTACTATTGCTTAAAATATATATAACCATAACCAACTTATCAGACTATTTTGCTTATTTGACAAGCTTTTACTATTGTTTAACCTCCATATACTGACCACCTACTAATACAAACAATGTGATTTTATCACAACCTCTTATGATAATGTAACCTATCTATGCCGACCATCAACTAATAAGAACAATGTTGTTATATGACAACTGTTTACTATAGTGCTACATCTCTATATCGACACCTCACGTAACCAAACATTGTTATAATATCTCAACCCCTTCCTTAAATGTAATCTCTCTATACCGACCGTCTTACATATCCGAATATTGTGATTATATGACAACTATTTACTTTCACGACATCTCCCTATACTGGTTACCTACTTATGCGTACAATGTGATTAT
>NW_018457639.1:0-444 GCF_002113885.1 Mizuhopecten yessoensis
CTACCGTTTGTATATATTGCTCGGTAGTGGTGTAATACCTTTATCATAGTGTTTCTGTGGGTAGGTGACCAACGTGTCGCCGTGACGTAAATGGTACTTTCTGTGACTTTCTGCTGTCCGTGTGGGGAATGAATGACGTTCATATAAATCTGTGTATTTGAATCACTATGACATTAAAACACTAATATCAGTATGAGAGTAGGAAATTACCATCTACGCAATAAAAATGAAGATTTTTTCTTTATCACTCAACTCGTCATCTACACACTGTAAACTGTTCCACGTGTTCAATGAATCATTTTCTGTTTTGAATACTAATACTTTATACTTTATATAATTATCGCGAAAAGAGGTTTTTCATAAATAATGAAATACATGATCGGAGATTCAAAATTATCGCTCTCTGAGAATAAACATAAAATATCAACATTTCTACAGACATTT
>NW_018457640.1:0-444 GCF_002113885.1 Mizuhopecten yessoensis
CTGAGTACGATGTCAGATAGAATGTCCTCATCATTTATCACGTCATACGTGTCACCATCTACACCACTGATAACGATGTCAGAGAGAATGTTCTCATCAATTATCACTTCAGCTGTGATACCATCTACACCACTGAGTACGATGTCAGGGAAAATGTCCTCGTCATTTATCACGTCAGACCTGTCACCATCTGCACCACTGAGTATGATGTCAGAGAGAATGTCCTCATCAATTATCAAGACAGACGTGTCACCATCTACACCACTAAGTACGATGTCAGGGAGAATGTCCTCATCATTTATCACGTCAGGCCTGTCACCATCTACGCCACTGAGCATGATGTCAGAGAGAATGTCCTCATCATTTATCAAGTCAGGCGTGTCACCATCCACAACACTAAGTACGATGTCAGAGAGAATGTCCTCATCATTTATCAAGTCAGAC
>NW_018457641.1:0-444 GCF_002113885.1 Mizuhopecten yessoensis
ACATCACAATTACCGATGACGCATTTTAATGACGTCACAATTGAAGACGTGCTAATCGGCATGAGGCTATCTTCCCCTAGGGGGTGATAATTTAATCTTTCCCGGCTAAAACGGGAGACACACCTGTGAAGAGTGGGCGAAAAGATTATCAACCCAACTGATAAGATTAAAAGAAACGATCAAACCTACATAGAACAAATAGAGATCTTACGATGATTGGCGCCAAGATCCCTTTAGGGTTTAATTACCTTGCAACAGTCAAGGTCATATGATGACTGATGCTTAGGGGGACACCGCCGCAAAGAGATAGTAGGATGCAGGGTGCCCTACATAAGTCACCGGTTACGATGCATATGCAGTGGGATACTGCAGGTACACCTGTATAATTGAAAATATTATTTGTTTCTTTAATATACCCTAAGCATGTACAAGGGACAAGGCAGA
>NW_018457642.1:0-444 GCF_002113885.1 Mizuhopecten yessoensis
TGTCAATATTACTCAACAACCGGTAACAAACAATCTCTTGTTTTTTTCGTGTTGTCATTGTCTCTAAAACAATATTTGTTTGCTGCTTAGCGTTTCCTATGCCATTAGCGCCTTTGTCCTGTAACATTGTCATTAACATGTTTCCCCGGTACTGTCGTGGCCCCTGTGAACATTTATAATACCGTTTTGTAACAATAGTTTTGCACGTTTTTATTATCTAAAATCTTGAATGACTCAACACACGAGCAGATTTGTAACACTGTTTCACGTACATGTCTAAACCATAGTTTGAGTTTCATATGTTGTGACAGGAAATATAGTAAATCGCCAAGGTAAGTTTGGTTGGTGTCAATGACGCAATTGGCATCAATATTGTACGTAATATACATAAGGAAAACTCAATTTAGGAGGCACGGTAGCCCAGTGGTAGGAAGACGGGCTCGT
>NW_018457643.1:0-444 GCF_002113885.1 Mizuhopecten yessoensis
AAAGAAGGGGAGTTGTATCTCATGCAATGCCAGACCTGTAATGTAGAGTAAGCGCAATTCTTGATATAAAAGATTATACGCCAAATAAAGTTGCAATGTTTAAACCGGAGATATGGAAACTACTAGAAGCTAAAGGGCTTTTGCTCCTTTAGAAGCTTCATATAAAAAAGAAGCCATTGGAGCTGATATTCAAGATGGTCAGACAACTTATTTGCAAAGGACCATCAAGGAAATAAGCCAAAGTTCAAATCATCCTTCTTGATAAGCAGAAGAAATTATGGTTGTATCATGTCATCACACTTATAGTGTGACCGTATTCACATATCTTAAGCTAACCTAGTTGTAACTGAGGTAGCGAGTCCCATCACTTCTTTTTTGTATACAGGCATTGATTTTTCTTTCAAAATCTCTTTATGTTGCACAGATGAGTTTTTTTGTGAAAAA
>NW_018457644.1:0-444 GCF_002113885.1 Mizuhopecten yessoensis
ATCATCATCATCATCATCATAATACAATAAAGCTCCCCTTCATACACACGAACAAGCGTTAGATATGAACACCTGTTTATACCTAAATACAGTATAGTCGAAATTTTATCACAGGTGTTATATCACGACTTATACTATTTCCATAAATGTACAAAATGGTTATACGTTACAACACATGTAGATTGTAGCGTTAAAGGAAGGTATATCAGACGTTGGTATCGGATTAACAATCTCTTGAACTCGTCATAAGATATTGACACTCATACATTTCAAGGACAGAAGCTTGTGATAACATATCGATATGTGTGGACTAAAGGGGCATGTCATTGGATCACTATAAATGCTGGTTTGGAGGCGGTGAGGAAATGATATTTCAGACACGTGTTAACAGTGAAAATGTATAGAGGATATTTAATGGTGTCTTCAGTAATAACAAATATATTT
>NW_018457645.1:0-444 GCF_002113885.1 Mizuhopecten yessoensis
CGATGAAATCAATTCAATTACATTAATATCAGATTGATTTATAACAGTCAAAAGAGTGATTTAATCGACACAATCATACAGGGAGGGCAGCAAAGAGAAAGGAAGAATGATTTCAAATGTTGATCAACATGATCAGCCTACCTTCCTCTTTAATCCGGTAGGACATACTGCTGTAACAATCTTCCTCCATGTCAAGCTGTTATGAGCTATATGCTGTGTCTCATCTCACATAACCTGCAATTTATCTAGCTCTGCAGTTGTTGTCTTGCGTCAGGTTGTCTTTTGAAGACCACATTTTTTTTGTGTCCCCCTTTCCATTTGCTGTCCGTCTTAACAATACTTTGAATGACGTGGCCAAGCGATCTCATTATTTTCTCAGCTGGAGTATAGATCGTTTAGATATTCCCCTGAATCAAAAGAGTATTGCATTATTAAAGACAAAGA
>NW_018457646.1:0-444 GCF_002113885.1 Mizuhopecten yessoensis
AACAACAAAAATAAATACTGTAGGACTCGGGTGACCGTTTAGGCCGTTTAGGCCCATGGGCCTCTTTTTACTGTGTGATCGTTTTGATAGACAAGATTTCAATAGAAAAATATTTGCAACCAATTACAAAAAGATTATTGTTTTTCACTCAATCTTTGTTGTGATTCTTCTCAAATTTATGCATACTTTTTACCTTAAAAAGGCATTTGGTTACATTTACCTGTACTTGATTTTCAGGAGGATTCTTATATGTAGAGGACATTTTAAAACTTCCTGAATTGCAAGAGTTTAGTTTAAAAGATGTCAGAAGAATTGTGGAAAACAATGACAAACAAAGATTTGCTCTCCAGCCAAATCCAGAAAACAAAAAAATGATGATAAGAGCCAATCAGGGTCACACCATGCAGGTAACTTACCATAGACCTCAGAACAATCTATAGATGT
>NW_018457647.1:0-444 GCF_002113885.1 Mizuhopecten yessoensis
AGACAACCCTTTCAACAGAGAAAGGGAAAATATGAAGAAACATACAAAATAGTTAATACTCGCATATTGGTGATGTCTTACTTACAAAACTATTTTATTGAATTTATTTTTCAAAATTATGACAAACAAGTTAAATTTTTCAGGGTTATTATTTAAATTACAATCCTAACAACAAGATAGAAACAATATTAGTACACATTCGTTAAACTTATCTGTTTGAATACATTTCAATAATAATATTTCTTCGAGTTTTGATACCTTTCTCGAGAAGGGCACAATCTAATTAAAGTCATATCCTACATCCACTACGTATCACATACTTAGTGAATGTAGGATATGATTTAATTCAGATTGCCTCGGTATGACCCAAGAGGGTTTCGTATTTCCTGAGGCCGATACGCCGAAGGAAATACGAAATCCTGTAGGGTCATACCATCCCGTATA
>NW_018457648.1:0-444 GCF_002113885.1 Mizuhopecten yessoensis
TGTAGTGCTCGTACTGTCTGTTGTCCAACCTGTTAAAAAAATGACGATGTCGGTCGAACCTCGGTCGGATTCTTCGAATACCATGTATTCCTCGAACTATTGATCTGGACCCTACGAGTTCGAGTAAACATGGTTTTACTGTAGTTCATTTGTAGAAATGTCCAGATTACTATTCGTAAACGCATGTTACATGTTGATTAGTTCAGAGCTCGACATTAGTACAGGTAGGTAGCATATATAATAAGTATGTACTGTTATCAGGTGACTTGGTAGTTGAGTAATCTTCTATTAAAACTAGTTCGCTTGAAATTAAATGCAGAAAATTCCCGTTGATCTCTTGGGTATTTTTTAACCCTAAATAATCCCTGTAGCACTTGGTGTTAATGTGTATTACCCCTGCAGTGTATGGTTCAAACGTTTATTGCTGTATGGTGTTAACGTGTA
>NW_018457649.1:0-444 GCF_002113885.1 Mizuhopecten yessoensis
TTGTGTTGTCCAAGAGACACTGAAGTTAACATGAAAGCACATTTCATAATACTTTGATAGATGGTAAATGGTAGAATAGATATAATTTAATATAAGCATGCATGTATACAAAGGTGAAAAAAAATATTGGCAAAATAATCAACCAAATTTCATATACCTTGGTAAGTAACTTATTCTTCAACTGGTAATTTCAGTCATAATACCTGTCAATATGTTGACTATTATTCCAGTAATATTTTACTGATAATAATTGAGAGCAAAAGTAAAAAGATCAAAGTATTTTACATGCTTTATATAACACAATGTTAATTGATTCTAATATCAAATTACTATTATCTTTTCAGGATCCTGACACCTCAGAAAGGGAAGCAATCAGCGCAGGCTTGGAATGTTGTGAAGACCAATAAATACAGCCACAAGGTCGACGGTCTGGAGCGACATATT
>NW_018457650.1:0-444 GCF_002113885.1 Mizuhopecten yessoensis
TGTATTAAAGCCGGCGACATTTTATGTATACATATACAGGAGTATTTTGTAATTTACACTCCAAAATACATGGTCATTCCGGGAAATACTGTCTAAAGCGCTACCAGTACTGTGTGTTCAGTCAACGGACATTTTAGTGACGTACTGCATGTAACTTAAGATATGTATATCACCGACAACTGTTACAAGTATATATATATAACATTTATACATATATACAAAGTATTTAATGTTATACGTATACACTAAGTATATGCTGTTAGTTAACATTGAAATGAACCCTTTAAACATTCATGATGGTATGCATGACAGCTTCTTTCAAACATGTTGCATGATGAGCGTTATTAATGCATTTAGTCCCAGAACAAGTACAGTGTTTAAACAACACTTCACCCAAATAAAGGTCAAATATATATGTTAGTATGGTATTTTTTTTATTCTCCG
>NW_018457651.1:0-444 GCF_002113885.1 Mizuhopecten yessoensis
TTGTACTCTAACGTCGTTGTACGTCCAACTTCGACACTGTCTGTCGATGAAATTAGTGAATACTTTGTACGTCGGCGGAAATCCGAAGGGATCGTAACAGCAATCCAGTGTTTAACTTCAAGTGTATAGGGATCTGTGTTACACACGAGTGCACACGGCACGTTAAATCGTCTCGGCAATCTGTTTCTGGCGTATGCGCCTTTGAAATGAGGACAAATGTTTTTCAAGATGGAATTTATTTGAATGGTATTCATTAGGGATGTCACGGTTATCATTTTTTTGTCGGTTTTCGGTTTCTTCGGTTCAATTTGTATGCATTTGTTATACATGAACTAAAAAAGAACAATTGAACACTTACATATGATTTCAAAGATATCCTGTGTTTCCTCGATATAAAATATGTTGATCCCGTAGAATATTTAAACTGTGTCTTACACATTTTGC
>NW_018457652.1:0-444 GCF_002113885.1 Mizuhopecten yessoensis
CACTCATGATGAAAGTCAGAGGAGATCGTGATCGTTATTTCTATAGAATTGAGACTTCTCCCGATATATTTTTTGATGGGGACTGTAAGAGACAGTTAGGAATTGTGTGTATATCAGGATCAATTTCGTCTACGGAAACATTGTGAAACAGGCAACAGTTAACACTTTATCAAAGTGGAGATCGAACTGAAAATAAGAAAGTCACTGATATACCAGCTGGTGGAGGGAAAGTCAATTTATTATCTCTGGTTAGAATTATACGACACTAAACATATGTCAGCAACTGTTGTTATGTCATAATTATGCAAGAGTAGTTTAAGAATGATTTAGAAAAATAGTGCACTTCATTGTGAGAGCCAAACACTATAATGTTCATGTATCGAGAACAATGTTTATGGGCTATATACCGTGCCAAGGAGCTTGGTTTGGATCGGTTTTATAGGG
>NW_018457653.1:0-444 GCF_002113885.1 Mizuhopecten yessoensis
CGTGAACAGGTAGGTTCCGTCATCTTCGTTTCTCTCTGCTGCCCGAAACGCCTCATACCTGTCTGTGCTTTCGTCATTTCCGGTGATCAAAAGAATATAGTTCCTAGCAAAGTCTCTGTCTCCATTGTTGGGTCTAAACATCCGGGTCCTAACATACTCCAGGGCATCTGCAGTGTTAGTTTCGCCTGCCTGGTACCGGACATTGTCAATAGCAGCCACAACTCCGTCTCTGGTCAAGTAATCATCCAGTTGGTTTTGCACTGCTTGGTCAGTACTATACCTGAGGAGACCGACTCGGAATTTTTCGTTGTCTATGCTGAGTCGACCTGCAACCATCTTGGCGTAATTGCGGATCCATTCGAATGTCTCTGGTGTTACTGATGAATCCAGCACTATGACAAGATCGAAGGCTCTTGGTGGTGGTGTGGGAGCCGGTGTAGTGGT
>NW_018457654.1:0-444 GCF_002113885.1 Mizuhopecten yessoensis
GAGTGTCCCTACGAGTGGTTCCACTATCGGTGTGTTAACATTCGTCGTAAACCTCGAGGACAGTGGTTTTGTACTAGTTGTGAACCGTAGATTTTCAGCATGTGAAAAAAACACAAAGACTTGGACTGTAACTTTAGTTTGTAGTTTAATCACATAATTCAGAGACATTACATGTTTAAAAACCAAGTATTAAATAATTGTATTCATTGCATTGTGAACATATCTATGCATAGATGTGTAGTGCCAAGAAAGAAGCACCAGCTTTTTATTATCTCCCATGATATGGTTGTATTTTTAATTTATATTTTCTCATAACAATAAACATAAATAATAATTAAGTTATTCCATTTCTGTTAGATGTATCTACTTGCCAGTACAAAGTATTCTTTTGTGTTAACTGTTGTATGTTTGTAACATACATGTAGAGTTCAAAAAAATGAAACA
>NW_018457655.1:0-444 GCF_002113885.1 Mizuhopecten yessoensis
AAATTAAGAGATGTTTGTCTTGGTATGACATTCGTTAACATTTCTGGATTGCTTGCCGAACTAGATAAAATACCCCAAAAAGCAGATATCTGTTCACCGTTTTAAATGAAGATTCATTTAGCATTTAGTTAATATCCATGTTTACTGCTTCCACCATTTAAATAACATTTCGACAATAATACTTAGTGCATTTAGGATCCATAGAGAAACCTGACATTGAATAATATGTATGTGACAACTACAAATGTACCTGTAGATGGTCCTGGAACCTCCCTAGCCCTGTCCCCACAGGACACTTTGTACACCAGAAATGAGGGGGAAACGTTACCGGACATCACCTGTACAGCTGACTGTAGACCCGGCTGTACCTTTGTGTGGACAAAACCTGACAACACCAACTTTACCGCCTCAGCTGTGTTATCACTGGGACAACTGGACAGGTCA
>NW_018457656.1:0-444 GCF_002113885.1 Mizuhopecten yessoensis
AATGACGTAACAATCAATACCTGTTCTCAAGAGAAGATAACTCTGTTATACGCAAAGACGGAATAGTCATTATATTGTAAACAAAGAGCTGTTTGATGTTTACTTGTTTTCATCAAACAACAATCTCGTTATCATTATGGATTCATGATAACGGATTATTTTTAAAAAGTGCATCATTTTGATACTACATTAATTTACAAACAGGTTTACTTTTTGTTCATACATGAATTTGTTATTTCACCTATGATTTACCAAACAAGTAAAAAAACAGTATGTGCATCTTTTTGATATCGCATTACTCGTGTTAGATATAATGTATTTATATTTTGTTTTCATTTTATCATTTTTTTCATTACATATAAATAAATTATGTACAAATCAACGAATAAGTATGTTTTATTTTATTTTTTTACATTTCATACCTAAATTGTACACAATCATACA
>NW_018457657.1:0-444 GCF_002113885.1 Mizuhopecten yessoensis
TTGATAAGAATGGGTATGAAAGATGGCGGGAATTCAATTTGGGTTTGGGGCCTAGAGAAAATATGGGAATATGGTATCTAGATAATAAGGGAAGCGAATCTTAACGAACAATTGAAGAATGATATGTAATAAGTATAGGGGGGGGAGTGTGAATGGTTATGTTGGGTAGAACTGGAAGAGAATTTAGGGGAAATTACCGTGCTCGAAGGAAGGATGTTACGTGGTCACCCATGCGCATACTTTCGGTGATGCGCACAACAACGGCAATTACTTATCAAAGTTCACATTACGAGTCAGATATCTACAGACGACAGACAGCAGACTTCCTCCTGTTGTTTGCCTGAGGGAACCAATGATGAGCGGACGTGTCCAGAAGACCTCACACCAACAGAACATTTTGTCAGTGTCGGCGAGTCGGATACTGCCGTCAGTCGCCATTGTCAG
>NW_018457658.1:0-444 GCF_002113885.1 Mizuhopecten yessoensis
GTACTTCTTTTTCTTTCTTTTGTTTTAATGTTTTTCCTTTTTTTTTAATTAATTTTTCATTATCAGTATTTTCCCTTTTTAAAGTATTATTATTTAGTTTACAACAATTGTCCACTCTCAACTCGCATACCTCATTCTTTTTCGATTTTATACCGTTAACATCACATCCTTACTCTATATCTGGACATATTCTTGCAATCCCTTTCACCCATTTTGTTAAATATGCTGGTAGTGAGGTTACTATTGTTATTTCTTTTAGTTGTATAAATTAAACCTGTAGTTTACAATAGATGAGAAAACAAATAATTAATAAATACATAGGTTAATTAGATAATTTTGGTCGAGATACGGTAGAACGTTTCAAATTCCCGCTCGAACGTGCAGGGCACGCCCGTGTAATTTTGTTCGAGACCCCGCGGTATATCAGCCAAGACGCATGCTATA
>NW_018457659.1:0-445 GCF_002113885.1 Mizuhopecten yessoensis
CCATGATCCCCACATTAACATGTGTCAATGTTCCCTGCAGTACCAGGTGTCAATATTCCAAACAGTAACACATGTCAATATTTCCTACATTAACATGGTTCAATATTCCCTACATTAGCATGTGTCAATGATCCCCGCAGTAACATGTGTCCATGATACCCACATTAACCTGTGTCCATGATCCCCACATTAACATGTGTCAATGTTCCCTGCAGTACCAAGTATCAATATTCCAAACAATAACATGTGTCATCAATATACCATACATTAGCATGTGTCAATGATCCCCGCAGTAACATGTGTCCATGATCCCCACATTAACATGTGTCAATGTTCCCTGCAGTACCATGTATCAATATTCCAAACAATAACATGTGTCAATATTCCTTACATTAACATGGTTCAATGTTCCCCACAGTAACACGTGTCAATATTTCCTACATTA
>NW_018457660.1:0-445 GCF_002113885.1 Mizuhopecten yessoensis
CATCTGTTAGAAACAGAAGTGTGATACCGTACGTCATCATCTGTTTTAAATAGAAATATGTTCCCGTTCGTCATCATCTGTAAGAAACAGAAATATGATCCCGTACGTCATCATCTGTTAGAAACAGAAGTGTGATACTGTACGTCATCATCTGTTAGAAACAGAAATNACGTCATCATCTGTAAGAAACAGAAATATGATCCCGTACGTCATCATCTGTTAGAAACAGAAGTGTGATACCGTACGTCATCATCTGTTAGAAACAGAAATATGATCCCGTACGTCATCATCTGTTAGAAACAGAAATCTTATCCAGTACGTCATCATCTGTAAGAAACAGAAATGTGATACCGTACCTCATCATCTGTTAGAAACAGAAATATGATCACGCACGTCATCGTCTGTTAGAAACAGAAATATGATCCCGTACGTCATCATCTGTTAG
>NW_018457661.1:0-445 GCF_002113885.1 Mizuhopecten yessoensis
TATATCTACAATGTATAGATATTGATATTGTTACAAACTCTATATTGGCATTATATAGATATGGAGATTGCTACAAATACTTCATCTGCAATGTGTAGATATGGATATTGCTACAAACACTATATCTACAATGTATAGATATTGATAATGTTACAAACTCTATATTGGCATTATATAGATATGGAGATTGTTACAAATACTTCATCTGCAATGTGTAGATATTGATATTGCTACAAACAAAAATACTATATCTACAATGTATTTACATAGATATTGCTACAAACACTATATCTACAATGTGTAGATATGGATATTGCTACAAACAAAAATACTATATCTACAATGTATTTATATAGATATTGCTACAAACACTATATCTACAATGTGTAGATATGGATAATGTTACAAACTCTAAATCTGCAATATATAGATATGGATATTGCTA
>NW_018457662.1:0-445 GCF_002113885.1 Mizuhopecten yessoensis
AAGCAAATATTTACTTCTACCACGGAATTAGATTAGGTTATCTAAAACCGTGCTTCTACTTAAAATACCTTTTATCACAGTCTTCTTTAATTATAAAGAAATGTACACGTATAATGTACATGTAATGACATGTTTTGGTAAACATTTATGATCTAAGTCTGACAGGGGATTTTAATATATGATGTACATCATCACCATGATCCTTCTAGTATACTGTAGGCTATATGTTCCCCTCTTCCACTTAGACTAAGTGTAGAAATATATATTTATTCAATAGGAGTCTATTCCTCTGATCTTGATTTTCAAACAATTGAGATATATATATAATTATATATATGAAAGCTTGAGACAAAATTAATCTTGCATGACAAAGGTCAAATACTGAAACGCTGACACCCCTGTACGATGTTAATTTACATTGACAAGGATTATAAACTTCCTGTCA
>NW_018457663.1:0-99 GCF_002113885.1 Mizuhopecten yessoensis
CTAAGGGTGTTGTATCCTCCAATGTAACTAAGGGTGTTGTATCCTTCCATGTAACTTAGGGTGTTGTATCCTCCCATGTAACTAAGGGTGTTGTATCCT
>NW_018457663.1:135-445 GCF_002113885.1 Mizuhopecten yessoensis
TCCTCCCATGTAACTAAGGGTGTTGTATCCTCCCATGTAACTAAGGGTGTTGTATCCTCCCATGTAACTAAGGGTGTTGTTTCCTCCCATGTAACCTCTTAAGACAGAAACCTTGAAAAAAGTGTTGAATATCTTTCTTACCATTTTCCACAATGAAAATTACTAAAGGTTGCTAAGGAAGCAATTATGCAGTAATTGTTTGGTAGCCGGATAACGAAATACAAATGATCTCTCCATTGGAATACAATGTGCATAAAAGGGAGCATTCTTTGTGGGATGACGTTTCTGATTGGAATGGCATGTATCTACA
>NW_018457664.1:0-445 GCF_002113885.1 Mizuhopecten yessoensis
TAACTAAATAAATTTACAAGTTAACCGTAGATTGTCCTCACAATATTAAACTAAATAACTAAACAATTTAACCGTAGACTGTCCTCACAATACTAACTAAATAAGCAAACCATAGACTGTCCTCACAATACTAACCAAATAACTAAACAAACCAAACGTAGATTGTCCCCACAATACTAACTAAATAACTAAAGAAGCTAAGCGTAGATTGTCCTCACAATACCTACTAAATAACTAAACAAGCTAACCGTAGATTGTCCTCACAATACTAACTAAATAACTTAACAAGGTAACCGTAGATTTTACTGACAGTACTAACTAAATAACTAAATAAGCTAACCATAGACTGTCCTCACAATACTAACTAAATAACTTTACAAGTTATCCGTAGATTTTCCTAACAATACTAACTAAATAACTTAACAAGTTAACCGTAGATTGTCCT
>NW_018457665.1:0-445 GCF_002113885.1 Mizuhopecten yessoensis
CTAAACTAACCCCTTTACACTCTTTCCGCTCTCCCTTCCCTTCTCATTAATGCTACTAACGGTCTAAACTAACCCTCAACACTCCCTTCTCTTCCCCTTCCCTTCTCGTTAATGTAACATACGTACGGTTTAAATTAACCCCTTCACACTCCCTCCTCTTTCCCTGCCTTCTCGTTTCATGCTACATACGGTCTAAACTAACCCCTTTACACTCTTTCCGCTCTCCCTTCCCTTCTCATTAATGCTACTAACGGTCTAAACTAACCCTCAACACTCCTAAACTAACCCTCCACACTCCCTCCTCTTTCCCTTCCCTTCTCGTTTAATGTTACATACTGTCTAAACTAACCCCTCTACCCTCCCTCATCTTCCCCCTTTCCTTCTCGTTAATGTTACATATGTACGGTCTAAACTAACCCTCCACACTCCCTCCTCTTTCCCTTCC
>NW_018457666.1:0-445 GCF_002113885.1 Mizuhopecten yessoensis
GACGAGACAGTTAGAGGAGGGTCGGTAGTATGTGTCGTTACAAACATCCCAGTAGATACTTACCCGAGGGAGTAGACGAGACAGTTAGAGGAGGGCCGGTAGTTTGTGTCGTTACAAACATCCCAGTAGATAGATACTTACCCGAAGGAGTAGACGAGACAGTTAGATTTGTAACAACACAAGCTATCTACCCTTCTCTAACTGTCTCGTCTACTCCTTCGGGAAAGTACCTACTGATAGGTTTGTAACAACACAAACTACCGACCCTCCTCTAACTGTCTCATCTACTCCCTCGGGTAAGTATCTACTGATAGGTTTGTAACGACACACACTACGATACTTACCCGAAGGAGTAGACGAGACAGTTAGAGAAGGGTCGATAGCTTGTGTTGTTACAAATCTATCAGTAGGTACTTACCCGAAGGAGTAGACGAGACAGTTAGAG
>NW_018457667.1:0-445 GCF_002113885.1 Mizuhopecten yessoensis
TCACCCAGACAAAACCAGACTTGATTTTTTTTTATTTTTTTTATATACCTATTACATCTATATATATTGCTCAACCCACACATAAAACTTTTGAAACTTCTGCCACCTTAATATCCAACCAGCAGGCCCCGAGGCATTTACCATTCTATTAAATCTTCTGCCCAAAAGGGAAAAACCCACAATCTATTTTTGATTTGGTTCCGTGGTCCTTATAGGATCCCACATATTTTTCAAATTTACCATTTTTGGAAACAGTCAGGACCATAGGGTATGAAACCAAAATGGGAAGTGGCTGGCTCCAAGGCTTGGGCTGCTAGGTCAAGTCTTCTACTGGTACTGAAGAAGGAGATTCCTGCAAGAAAAGACAGGAAAAATGAATCAATTTCAAAATGTTAACTTCAATATCTTAATAAACATTATACTTAGACTTATGGTTTTGAGTTTT
>NW_018457668.1:0-445 GCF_002113885.1 Mizuhopecten yessoensis
TAGTCTGGTGCCTTATGTCAGATGTAGTGTTTGTCAGTGATCCTTGATAGTCTGGTGCCTTATGTCAGATGAAGGATTTTTCAGTGACCCTGGATAGTCTGGTGCCCTATGTCAGATGTAGGATTTGTCAGTGAACCTGGATAGTCTGGTGCCTTATGTCAGATATAGTGTTTGTCAGTGATCCTTGATAGTCTGGTGCCTCAGATGTAGGATTTGTCAGTGATCCTTGATAGTCTGGTGCCTCATGTCAGATGAAGGATTTTTCAGTGTCCCTGGATTGTCTGGTGCCATATGTCAGATGTAGGATTTGGCAGTGACCCTGGATAGTCTGGTGCCATATGTCAGATGTAGGATTTGTCAGTGACCCTGGATAGTCTGGTGCCTTATGTCAGATATAGTGTTTGTCAGTGATCCTTGATAGTCTGGTGCCTTATGTCAGATGTAG
>NW_018457669.1:0-445 GCF_002113885.1 Mizuhopecten yessoensis
GGTTCAGGGGTTTTGGAGAAGAAGATTTTTGAAATTTTAGTCAATGTGATCCTTTTTGGCTCCGCCCCTCAGGCCCCTGCGGGCCGGGGACCAAACCAGCAACTGTTTTTGTTGACCTTTGGCCATGGAAGGTTTCTGCAAAATTTCATTTCAGGGGTTTTGGGGAAGAAGTCGAATTGTAAATTGTTTACGGACACACGCCGGACGACGCCGGACAAAAGGCGATCGCAATAGGTCACTTGAGACTTTGTCTCAGGTGACCTAAAAATATGAAAATTTCTTTAAACCAAAATGTTTCGAATTTATATTCTGGTATGATGTGGGAATGTGAATGTTTAAATTTTTCTCAGGAAACATTTTTGTGTCAACGGTCAACTTTGTGTTTTTGATTGGNCAGATATGAAACTTTACCGAAAAACATGTAATAACATGTTGTACATTATTT
>NW_018457670.1:0-445 GCF_002113885.1 Mizuhopecten yessoensis
CCACAGCGGCAACAAACACACAAGGAAAATATACAACAGCGTCAAAACAAAAGGACAAAATATACCACAGCGGCAACAAACAAAGACAAAATATACCACAGCAGCAACAAACAAAGACAAAATATACAACAGCGTCAACACAAAAGGACAAAATAACCACAGTGGCAACAAACAAAGACAAAATTTACCACAGCGTCAACACAAAAAGACAAATATACCACAGCGGCAACACAAAAAGACAAAATATACCACAGCTTCAACACAAAAAGACAAATATATCACAGCGGCAACAAACACACAAGGAAAATATACAACAGCGTCATTACACAAGGATAAAATATNTTACACAAGGATAAAATATACCACAGCGTCAACACACAAGGACAAAATTTACCACAGTGTCAACACAAAAAGACAAAATATATCACAGCGGAAACAAACACAC
>NW_018457671.1:0-445 GCF_002113885.1 Mizuhopecten yessoensis
GATGATATCAGGATAACTACAGTAGTATTGATGATATTTCAGGATACTATGGTAGTATTGGTGATATCAGGATTATTATAGTAGTATTGATGATATCAGGAATGCTATAGTAATACTGATGTCATCAATATTACTATAGTAATCCTAATATCATCAATATTACTATGATAATAATGATATCATCAATATTAATAGAGTTATCCTGATATCATCAATATTACTAGAGTAATCCTGATGTCATCAATATTACTATAGTAATCCTAATATCATCAATATTACTATAGTAATCCTGATATCACCAATACCACTATAGTAATACTGATGATATCAGGATTACTATAGTAATATTGATGACATCAGCATTACTATAGTGGTATTGGTGATATCAGGATTATTATAGTAGTATTGATGATGTCAGGATTGCTATAGTAGTATTGATGATATC
>NW_018457672.1:0-445 GCF_002113885.1 Mizuhopecten yessoensis
ATGTTAGGTATTTAAAATATCACTGGATTCAGACCCGTGGTGTTATGTATTGATAGTATCACTGGATTCAGATCCGTGGTGTTAGGTATTTATAGTATCACTGGATTCAGACACGTGATGTTAGGTATTTAAAATATCACTGGATTCAGACAGGTGGTATTAGGTGTTCATTAAATCACTGGATTCAGACACCTGGTGCTAGGTATTTATAGTATCACTGGATTCAGCCCGTGGTGTAAGTTATTTATAGTATCACTGGATTCAGACACCTGGTGCTAGGTATTTATAGTATCACTGGATTCAGCCCGTGGTGTAAGTTATTTATAGTATCACTAGATTCAGACACGTGGTGTTAGGTATTTATAGTATCACTGGATTCAGACACCTGGTGCTAGGTATCTATAGTATCACTGGATTCAGACACGTGGTGTTATGTATTTATACT
>NW_018457673.1:0-445 GCF_002113885.1 Mizuhopecten yessoensis
TTATTACCACACATCATGTTTTAGGCCAGTAGATTAACACTGTATAATTACAACACATCATGATTTAGGCCAGTAGATTAACACTGTGTTATTACCACACATCATGTTTTAGGCCAGTAGATTAACACTGTGTTATTTCTAAACATCATGTTTTAGGCCAGTAGATTAACACTGTGTTATTACCACACATCATGTTTTTGGCCAGTAGGTTACCACTGTGTTATAACCACACATCATGTTTAGGCCAGTAGATTACCACTGTGTTATTACCACACATCATGTTTTAGGCAAGTAGATTAACACTGTGTTATAACCACACATCATGGTTTAAGTCTGTAGATTAACACTGTGTTATTACCACACATCATGTTTTAGGCCANATAACACTGTGTTATCACCAACATCATGTTTAAGGCCAGTAGATTAACACTGTGTTATTACCACA
>NW_018457674.1:0-234 GCF_002113885.1 Mizuhopecten yessoensis
CACACTTACATATACACATACACACTTACATATACACAACACACCGACATATACAAATACATATACACACTTACATATACACATACACATACACATTTACATATACACAACACACCTACATATACAAATACACATACACACTTACATATACACAACACACATACATATACACATACACACTTACAAATACCCATACACACTTACATATACACATACACACTTACATATACACAT
>NW_018457674.1:261-445 GCF_002113885.1 Mizuhopecten yessoensis
TACAAATACACATACACACTTACATATACACATACACACTTACATATACACATACACACTTACATATATACATACACACTTACATATACACATACGGACTAACATATACACATACACACCTACATATACACAACACATCTACATATACACAACACATCTACATATACAAATACATATACACATA
>NW_018457675.1:0-445 GCF_002113885.1 Mizuhopecten yessoensis
CAGGTCACTATTGAGGTACTATAGCTAGGACTATCATAATAAACAAGTCACTATTGAGGTACTATAGCTAAGACTATCATAATAAACAGGTCACTATTGAGGTACTATAGCTAGGACTATCATAATAAACAGGTCACTATTGAGGTACTATAGCTAGGACTATCATAATAAACAGGTCACTATTGAGGTACTATAGCTAGGACTATCATAATAAACAGGTCACTATTGAGGTACTATAGCTAGGACTATCATAATAAACAGGTCACTATTGAGGTACTATAGCTAGGACTATCATAATAAACAGGTCACTATTGAGGTACTATAGCTAGGACTATCATAATAAACAGGTCACTATTGAGGTACTATAGCTAGGACTATCATAATAAACANAAATAAACAAGTCACTATTGAGGTACTATAGCTAGGACTATCATAATAAACAGGT
>NW_018457676.1:0-445 GCF_002113885.1 Mizuhopecten yessoensis
CCCCCGCTCCTATATAAACTAGAACGGTAAGGCAAAGGCTAACTAATACCCCCGCTACTATATCAACTAGAACTGTAAGGCAAAGGCTAACTAATACCACCGCTCCTATATTAACTAGAACTGTAAACCAAAGGCTAACTAATACCCCCGCTCCTATATANTGTAAACCAAAGGTTACCTAATACCCCCGCTCCTATATTAACTAGAAGTGTAAACCAAAGGCTAACTAATACCCCGCTCCTATATAAACTAGAACTGTAAACCAAAGGCTAACTAAAAAACCCGCCCCTATATAAACTGGAACTGTAAACCAAAGGCTAACTAATACCCCCGCTCCTATTTTAACTGGAACTGTAAACCAAAGGCTAACTAATACCGCCGTCCCTATATAATCTAGAAATGTAAGGCAAAGGCTAACTTATACCCCCGCTCCTATATAAACTAG
>NW_018457677.1:0-445 GCF_002113885.1 Mizuhopecten yessoensis
TAAAACAAGGTCACCTGTTTCCTCATTGTCACAGGTAAAAAAAACAAAAACAAACAGTAATAAAGCTCACAGGTATTGTTTTAGTTACAGATAAAACATGATCACATGTGTCCTCATTGTCACAGGTATTGTTTTAGTTACAGATAAAACATGATCACATGTGTCCTCAATGTCACAGGTAAGGTAGGTCAAAGGTATTCTCTTAGTCAAAGTTAAAACAAAGTCACATGTATCCTCATTGTCACTGGTAAGGTAGGTCACAGGTATTCTCTTAGTCACAGATAAAACATGGTCACATTTGTCCTCATTGTCACAGGTAATGTAGATCACAGGTATTGTCTAAATCACAGATAAAACATGGTCACATGTTTCCTCATTGTCACAGGTAAAAAAAACTAACCAGTAATAAAGCTCACAGGTATTGTTTTAGTTACAGATAAAACAT
>NW_018457678.1:0-445 GCF_002113885.1 Mizuhopecten yessoensis
CGGGAAGTATCAGAGGAATCTTTCTCAAATTTTATATGTAGGTTCTCCTTGGTTCTTAGCTGTGCAGGGCAACTTTTGATACTGATCGGATAAACAACATGGCCGACAGGCAGGCATCTTTGATTTTGATATTGAAAGTTTGTTATCGCTAGTTCTCGGGAAGTGTCAGAGGAATCTTTCTCAAATTTTATATGGAGGTTCCCCTTGGTCTTTAGCTGTGCAGGGCGACTTTTGATACTGATCGGATAGACAACATGGCCGACAGGCAACCATCTTTGATTTTGATATTGAAAGTTTGTTATCGCTATTTCTCGGGAAGTGTCAGAGGAATCTTTCTCAAATTTTATATGTAGGTTTCCCTTGGTTCTTAGCTGTGCAGGGCAACTTTTGTGACTGATCTGATAAACAACATGGCCGACAGGTAGTCATCTTGGATTTTGATAGT
>NW_018457679.1:0-445 GCF_002113885.1 Mizuhopecten yessoensis
TATAAATTGACCAGTGTTAGGTGACGCTGATTTCCTTTTCTTTACAATAAATTGGCCAGTGTAAGGTGACGCTGTTTCCCTTTACTATAAGATGATCAGTGTTATGTGACGCTGTTTCCTTTACTTTAGTATAAATTGCCCAGTGTTAGGTGACGCTGTTTCCATTTCATTTACTATAATTTGATCAGTGTTAGGTGACGCTGTGTTCCTTTACATTACTATAAATTGACCAGTGTTAGGTGACGCTGTTTCGCTATACTATAGATTGATTAGTGTTAGGTGACTCTGTTTCCCTTTACTATAAAATGGCCAGTGTTATGTGACGCTGTTTCCTTTACTTTACTATCTATAAATTGACCAGTGTTAGGTAACACTGTTTCCATTTAATTTACCATAAGACGACCAGTGTTATGTGACGCTGTTTCTCTTTACTATAAATTGACCA
>NW_018457680.1:0-445 GCF_002113885.1 Mizuhopecten yessoensis
CCAGTCGAGGGATACATGTGTAATAAATCCCATTTGAGGGGTGATATAATAAATTCCAGTCGAGGGATACATGTGTAATAAATCCCATTTGAGGGGTGATATAATAATTTCCAGTCGAGGGATACATGTCTAATAAATCCCATTTGAGGGAAGATATGATATAATAAATTCCAGTCGAGGGATACATGTGTAATAAATCCTATTTGAGGGTAGATATGATATAATAAATTCCAGTCGATGGATACATGTTGTAATATATTCCAGAGTAGAGATACATGTTGTAATAAATCCCATTGGAGGGTTGATATGTTATAATAAATCCAAGTCGAGGGATACATGTGTAATAAATCCCATTTGAGGATCGATATGTTATAATAAATCCCAGTCGAAGGATACATGTTGTAATAAATCCCATTTGAGGATCGATATGTTATAATAAATCCCA
>NW_018457681.1:0-445 GCF_002113885.1 Mizuhopecten yessoensis
TTTAAAACAAAAACAACTGTTGTTTTTGCAAGCTTTCGGTGCCATTTAGTGAAACTAAGGTCAGTTTTTCATTTGCTAATGGAGGAAATTAAAATATTTCACTTTAAAACATATGCAAATTTTAACACTGTTGAAATGCAAGGGAGACAATCCAATCTACAATCAATGTACTGCAAATAAATTCAGAACAATAAGGGAGGTAAATCTAACTATATTATACACAAGAAGTAAGTATAGTCCGTTTCAAACAGTGTAATTAAAATTGACTTACCACTCAATGTATTTCACTTCCTGGGTCTGTAATAATAAAACACACACTATTTTAGCATAATTCCAACACTAAAATGTAATACCAAAGCAACCATGAACAAATATTCTTACTACCGGTACGTTCATATTGACTGAAATTTAACTAAACAAATACACATAAAATACATGCTAGTGA
>NW_018457682.1:0-445 GCF_002113885.1 Mizuhopecten yessoensis
AGCTCTTCACTACACCTACCACTTCCCAAGCCCTACATTACTCTTTCCACTTTCCAAGCCCTACATTACATGTATTACCTTCCCAGCACAACACTACAGTTACCACTTCCCAAGCCTTACACTACAGTTACCAATTTCCAAGCCCTACACTTCAATTATTTCTTTCCCAGACCTACACTAGAGTTACCACTTTCCCAGCACTACACTACATTTATTACTTACCCAGCCCTACACTACAGTTACCGCTTCCCTAGCCCTACACTACAGTTACCACTTCCCAAGCCCTACACTACAGTTACCATTTTAGGAGCCTACATGACAGTAATCTCTTTCCCAGCCCAACACTACAGTTATTTCGTTCTCATACCTTCACTACAGTTATCGCTAGCCCAGCCCTTTAAAACAATAACATGAATCGTTTTCCCACCATTACTCTACTGTTATT
>NW_018457683.1:0-445 GCF_002113885.1 Mizuhopecten yessoensis
CGTATTTGGTCCTTTGCAGCATCACTGCCATATACAACCTGACTGGGGGATGAAAAAAGCAGTCTCCCTGCTGAAGGCTTTTATAGGCAGTAAAACCTTTTGGAGGTGTAAATCTAAACAAAAAATACTTCATTATTATCATCTACTCAACATTAATATTACCATGTTTTTTTTCTTTATGCACTACTTGAACTCAATTTGTAAAATGTGCACAACATTGCAAAGAAAATTACAACACTAAACTAAAAGGGCATGTCACACACTACCCATGTACCTCGCCGGGAATAAACCAAGAGCAGAAAATTAACAATGGCGAGAAAAGCAGAGAAAACTGGCCGTAGCAATACCAATGTAGTACTGGCATTCCTATTGTGATACCGTTGTTCTAACTTACCATTACGGGGTGCTACCTGTCTACCAACATTAACAAAGCCATACCAGAGTA
>NW_018457684.1:0-445 GCF_002113885.1 Mizuhopecten yessoensis
GAAGTTCTCAAACATATTTCAGTTATATGATGAAAAAGAGATGCAACGTTTTAGGCTCAATGCCACGTGTGACGTCACAGAGGATGTTACTATCCATATAACACGTTAGCCATTACTGTGATTGATATATTTTACTTCATAATTGTAAAACATTAATTGATGATAATTGATTATAGTGTATTTGGACGTCAGACGATAATGCAATTACAAAGATCATAAACTCTAATATTTGTCTAATAGAAAGAGTTTATGATAGAGTCACATATCAAATATGGCTATAAATAAGATTTTCGTCATATACGTTGGTCGCATGTTTACTTAAATGTCTACCATTGATGTTGACCAAACCTTTTGTTTTAACGTTAACATAGACATTTATCGGACATTTCGTTTACAGTTTATAGAAGATGAACGAGAATGTAAACTACACGCATTAACTGGCAAT
>NW_018457685.1:0-445 GCF_002113885.1 Mizuhopecten yessoensis
CTAGCCCCCTTTTGCATTTATGAAATTTATGGGCCTGGGGTCAAGTGGTAGGGCGGCGTCAATATTGTGTACTTTTTATGTAATTATGTATTTATACATTTAATTTTCTTCTTCAAAACTACTGGGCCAATTTTGACCAAATTCCACTTGAAACATCACTAGGACATGGGATCTGACTTTAGGAAATTCCTGAGAGGCCTGAGGGGCGGGGCCAAATAGTTAAAAAAAATGGGTTAATCTTTTTAAATCTTATTCTCTACTCCTTCAAGTAGCAGAGAGTAATGGCACATTTAAATATAATTATCATCTAGCCCTCTTTTGAAATTTTTAAATTGATGGCCCTTGGGTCAAGGGGTCAATATTGTATGTTATGGATCGTTGTATCTTTGAACCCGTTGATATCCCCACCTCAATACTATACATAATATTGCTGGGCATCAAGAGA
>NW_018457686.1:0-198 GCF_002113885.1 Mizuhopecten yessoensis
AACTATTGTGTGTGTTTGACAGATTCATAGTCAATTTTTGTGTGTTTGACAGACTCAGAGTCAACTATTGTGTGTGTTTGACAGACTCAAAGTCAACTATTGTGTGTTTGACAGACTCAAAGGCAACTATTGTGTGTTTGACAAACTCAAAGGCAACTATTGTGTGTGTTTGACAGATTCATAGTCAATTATTGTGTG
>NW_018457686.1:233-445 GCF_002113885.1 Mizuhopecten yessoensis
AGTCAACTATTGTGTGTGTTTGACAGACTCAAAGTCAACTATTGTGTGTGTTTGACAGACTCAAAGTCAACTATTGTGTGTGTTTGACAGACTCAAAGTCAACTATGGTGTGTGTTTGACAGACTCAAAGGCAACTATTGTGTGTTTGACAGATTCATAGTCAATTTTTGTGTGTGTTTGACAGACTCAAAGTCAACTATTGTGTGTGTTGG
>NW_018457687.1:0-445 GCF_002113885.1 Mizuhopecten yessoensis
GAGGAAAACATAGTACACAGACATAAGTAAATGCTTCCAGAGAGACATGGTACACAGCCATGAGGCAATGCTCCCAGAGGGAGGCATGGTACACAGGTATTAGGACAAGAATTTAATAGGCATGCATTGTACACATCCATGAGGCAATCCTTCCAAAGTGACACATGGTACACAGCCGTGATGCAATACTTACAGAGGGAGACATGGTACACAGCCATGAGGCAATGTTTCCAATATTTTCCAAAGGGAGGCATGGTACACAGCCGTGTGATAATGCTTCCAGAGGGACGCATGGAATACAATCATTATGCAATGTTTTCAGAGGGAGGCATGGTACATATACATGATGCAATGTATCCAGAGGTAGGTATGGTACACAGGCATGATGCAATTCTTCCTTAGGGACGCATGTCACACAAATATGAGGCTATGCTTCCAGAGGGAG
>NW_018457688.1:0-445 GCF_002113885.1 Mizuhopecten yessoensis
AGAAATTATACGGGGGCAGGCTCCTATGGAGAATTAACATTACTGCTGGAAACAGGCCATTTGACTTAAAATGGGGAAGTACACGCTTCACCCTATTAGGCATAGAATACGATGTAGACCTACACGGAATTATCAAACTGAATTTTGACAAAAAGCTTGCAAAACTGAAGTATTTAATATCTGTCTGGAACAAAAGAATACTTACACCAATAGGTAAAATAGTTGTTATCAAAACTCTACTAATATCTCAGTTTAATCATTTGTTTATATCGCTTCCCATTCCTGATGACTTATATATTAAACAAATTAACAATACATTGTACAATTTTCTATGGAATGGTAAACCAGATCAGGTAAAAAAGGATATAATAATTAAAAAAACTATGAAGAAGGGGGGCTAAAAATGATATATCTAAAATCTTTCATAACTGCTCTTAAAGCAACT
>NW_018457689.1:0-445 GCF_002113885.1 Mizuhopecten yessoensis
GAAGTGCCAAGTGAGCTTATGCCGTGGCGCGGCGACCGTCGTCCGACCGTCCATCGTCAGTCGTCCGGCATCCGGCGTCAATATTTTACTTTAAACGACTTCTTCTTAATAACCGAAAGGCCTAGGGTGTCGATATTTGGCTAGAAGCAAAGTTGGATAAAGGGCTACAAAGTTTGTTAAAATTAATGACCTTCACCTAATTTCAAGATCACAGGGGTCAAATATGTCAAAAACTTTAAACATCTTCTTCTCAGTAACCAAAATGCCCAGGGAGATGATATTTGGCCAGTAGCATGCTTGGGTGAAGGGCTAACAAGTTTGTTCAAATGAATGACCTTTAATTATATTCAAGGTCACAGGCGTCAATTGTATTAAAAAAACCTTTAAACAACTTCTTCTAAATAACCTAAATGCTCAGGGTGATGATATTTGGCCAGTAGCATGC
>NW_018457690.1:0-445 GCF_002113885.1 Mizuhopecten yessoensis
ACAGTTAGTGTACACATCGGATCATGTGATACAGTTAGTGTACACATCAGATCATGTGATAGTTAGTGTACACCTCAGAACATGTGATACAGTTAGTGTACACCTCAGATCATGTGGTACAGTTAGTGTACACATCAGAACATGTGATACAATAAGTGTACACATCAGAACATGTGATACAGTTAATGTGCACATCGGATCATGTGATACAGTTAGTGTACACCTCAAATCATGTGATACAGTTAGTGTACACATCAGAACATGTGATACAATAAGTGTACACATCAGAACATGTGATACAGTTAGTGTACACCTCAGATCATGTGGTACAGTTAGTGTACACATCAGAACATGTGATACAGTAAGTGTACACATCAGAACATGTGATACAGTTAGTGTGCACATCGGATCATGTGATACAGTTAGTGTACACCTCAGATCATGT
>NW_018457691.1:0-445 GCF_002113885.1 Mizuhopecten yessoensis
CGTATATCAAGCCATATTATCGTATTCGTCCTTCTGTATTTAAATCAAAAGAGCTACTGCCTAGCAAAATTTTTAAACTTATTAGAAATTTAAGTAAGTACTTGATTCAGGCAACTGTTAAGAGAAGTCGTATATTATGAAATATAAGCTGTATCAAATTCTTGCTATAAACGTTTTGTTACTGTATAATGCGATTGAGATCTATATCTTTTATTTCACAATAAGTTATAATCTCATTTCATTATATAATATATAGTACTCGTTCTACCTTCATGTTGAGGTTGTATGATTGACTTTGAAGTTTTGTTATTTCCTAGAAATTTGGTTAGATTAAGGCTTTATTTGTATTATTTCATAAACGACTAAATTATGCAACTAAATTATGCTTCATAAGAGTCCACTAAGTTACCTTAGGAAAACCTTAAAGTTTTCCCAAACTTATGCC
>NW_018457692.1:0-445 GCF_002113885.1 Mizuhopecten yessoensis
ATTCACATTATTGAACGCCATGTTCACACTTTGAACCTATGTATTAACATCACTAAACGTAATGTACACACTTTGAATCTATGTATTCACATTACTGAACGCCATGTACACATTTTGAACCTATGTATGTACATCACTGAACGCAATGTTCACAGTTTGATCTGATGTATTTACATCACTGAACGCAATGTACACACTTTAATTCTATGTANTATGAATACAATGTACACACTTTGAACCTATGTATTTACATCACTGAACGCAATGTACACACTTTAATTCTATGTATTTACATCACTGAACGCAATGTACACACTTTAATTCTATGTATTTACAACACTGAACGCAATGTACACACTTTGGACCTATGTATTTACATCACTGAACGCAATGTACACATTTTGATCTGATGTATTTACATCATTGAATACAATGTACACACTTT
>NW_018457693.1:0-445 GCF_002113885.1 Mizuhopecten yessoensis
CTTGTTATCACTATCTACGGTACACTCTGGTAAGATGTCTCGTGTGTATCACTATTTACGGCACACTCTGGTAAGCGTTAACTAAGATGTCTCGTGTTTATCACTATGTACGGTACACTCTGGTAAGCGTTAACTAAGATGTCTCGTGTTTATCACTATCTGCGATACACTCTGGTAAGATGTCTCTTGTTATCACTATCTACGGTACCCTCTGGTAAGATGTCTCGTGTGTATCACTATTTACGGCACAGTCTGGTAAGCGTTAACTAAGATGTCTCGTGTTTTTCACTATCTATGGTACACTCTGGTAAGATGTCTCGTGTTTATCACTATCTATGGTACACTCTGGTAAACGTCAACTAAGATGTCTGGTGTTTATCACTATCTGCGGTACACTCTAGTAAGATGTCTCGTGTTTATCACTATCTACGATACACTCTGGTAA
>NW_018457694.1:0-277 GCF_002113885.1 Mizuhopecten yessoensis
TATATAAACCATTCCAATTCATTTATATAAATCATTCCAATTCATTTATAGAAACCATTCCAAATCATCTGATATTAACCATTCCGATTCATATATATAAACCATTCCAACTCATATATATAAACCATTCCAATTCATTTATATAAACCATTACAATTCATTTATATAAACCATTCCAATTCATTTATATAAACCATTGCAATTCATTTATATAAACCATTCCAATTCATTTATAGAAACCATTCCAATTCATCTGATATTAACCATTCCAATTCAT
>NW_018457694.1:303-445 GCF_002113885.1 Mizuhopecten yessoensis
TATATAAACCATTCCAATTCATACATATAAACCATACCAATTCATTTATATAAACCATTCCAATTAATTTATATAAATCATTCCAATTCATATATAGAAACCATTCCAATTCATTTATATAAACCATTCCAATTCATATATA
>NW_018457695.1:0-445 GCF_002113885.1 Mizuhopecten yessoensis
GCGGCTTTCCCGCCAAATTGTCCATTCAAAGGAGTCCCGGTCAAAATTCACCGTGTCAGCCAATCAAACGCGTTTAGAGTTTATACCACGTGTGGTATAAACAATATGTTATACAACAGTTGTAATGATTAATTGATGCCTTGGGAGTTGAATAACACCCACCTATTGGTAGAAGTTCATTTATAGATCTATTTATCGAATGATTAGGGATTACAATGTAACAGAATAAAAAACTACAAAATTTGTGTAAATGATTTGAAGTTCGAAACAGGGGAACCACACAATACAAATGATATCACATTTATCATTTGTGAAATTCGACCTTTTTGTCCCTTGATTTGTATGTGTCGTGTTTAATATCCCCTTTGTTTTGTTTGTGTCGTGTTTGATATCCCTATAATTTGTATGTGTCGTGTTTAACATATCCCATGTGTTGTATGTGTCG
>NW_018457696.1:0-445 GCF_002113885.1 Mizuhopecten yessoensis
AAAGAACGACATGTAATATATAGGGCTTTGCAAACATCAATACATAAGGATCTATGACTCAAGTATTTTTTTATTTCAAAAAGAAAACATTCTGAAATATATTGTGTCAGTTAAAATGATCCTGTTCGTTACTTGAAAAGAATGACACGTAATATAATGGTTTTTCAACCATCAATACATAAGGATCTATGACTCAATTATTGTATTAATTAAAAAAGAAGTCATAATGAAAATATATTGTGTCAGTTAAAATGATCCTGTTCGTCACTTGAAAAGAACGACATGTAATATAATGGCTTTTCAACCATCAATACATAAGGATCTATGACTCAATTATTTTATTACTTAAAACAGAAAACATTATGAAATATATTGTANAACGACACGTAATATAATGGCATTGCAACCATCAATACATAAGGATCTATGACTCAAGTATTTTACA
>NW_018457697.1:0-445 GCF_002113885.1 Mizuhopecten yessoensis
TTTTTCTGGGTATTTTCTGGCTATTGAAAACACTCGATAAAACCTTATATAACAACATTTCACCCAGTTTACAGGGGTGTCAGCGTTTCAGTTGACAAACGGAATGGAATGAAAACGCAATGAAAACGCAACGAGAACGAAATGAAAACGGAATGAAACAAGGCCTAAACGGAACGGAACGAAAATAATTTCACTGTTTGGAACGAAACGCGAATATAACGGAACGAAACGTGTTTTGCTCACAGGAACGGAATGGATTGAAAGTAGGTGGAACGAAACCCGAGGAATGATTGAAAACGAAATGGAATGAAACGATCCGAGAAGATAACTATTTTAATCAAGATTTCCTATCTATAGTGGCTAGTTACAATAAATTAGCAATAGATAATAATGTTTAGTTAATAATTACAACTTTTCATATTCGTTTATCGACTGTAGTATACGT
>NW_018457698.1:0-180 GCF_002113885.1 Mizuhopecten yessoensis
CTCTACAAGTATATGACGTTGGTATTAATTAGTATTTCGTTATTGGTCTACAAGTATATGACGTTGATATTAATTAGTATTTCGTTATTGTTCTACAAGTATATGACGTTGGTATTAATTAGTATTTCGTTATTGCTCTACAAGTATATGACGTTGGTATTAATTAGTATTTCGTTATTG
>NW_018457698.1:265-445 GCF_002113885.1 Mizuhopecten yessoensis
TTAATTAGTATTTCGTTATTGCTCTACAAGTATATGACGTTGGTTTTAATTAGTATTTCGTTATTGTTCTACAAGTATATGACGTTGGTGTTAATTAGTATTTCGTTATTGCTCTGCAAGTATATGACGTTGGTGTTAATTAGTATTTCGTTATTGCTCTACAAGTATATGACGTTAACG
>NW_018457699.1:0-445 GCF_002113885.1 Mizuhopecten yessoensis
AGAATGATAATGATCCAGGGAGTGAGCAGAATGATGGCGATCCAGAGATTGAGTAAAATGATTGAGATATAGGGAGTGAGTAGAATGATAATGATCTAGGGAGTGAGCAGAATGATAGAGATCCAGGGATTGAGTAGACTGATAATATTCCAGAGAGTGAGTATAAAGATAGAGATCAAGGGAGCTAGTAAAATGATAGGGTTCCAGGGAGTGAGTAGAATGATAGGGACCCAGGGAATGAGGAGAATGATGGAGATCCAGAGAGTGAGTAAAATGATGCAGATCTAGGGAGTTAGTAGAATGATGTAGATCCAGAGAGTGAGTGAAATGATTGAGATCCAGAGAGTGAGTAAAATGATTGAGATCTAGGGTCTGAATAGAATGATAATGATCCAAGGAAAAAGCAGAATGATGGAGATCCAGGGATTGAGTAGAATGAAATGGA
>NW_018457700.1:0-445 GCF_002113885.1 Mizuhopecten yessoensis
GGAACAAGGATCTAGTGTACGGCGGTTCAATACCTCATGTTGAAATTTTTTTCAATAATAATTTGAAAAGAGTTTTAGAAGAATTTTTGTTTTATTTCGATTTAAAGTCCCATTGTTTTTTTGCGTATTTTGGTTGTATGTGGTATCATTGCATGTGATATCCTTTCAACTTATAAATTTTGCTATTTTATATTTTGTTGTCCTAAATAATGCAGATGTTGACTTTATGAGTTCCTTTTTCAACGTTTTCGTTTGCAGGCGAAATACAAACTACGCGAGAAAATATGTTTTCCATGAAAAAATGCAGTTGTCACAGCAATCGGCGTATTTTCCTTTTCATTATAATATTTTAATTTGTTTGTACCTAATTGTTTCTTTTAAAGAATAGTTAATTATTATGACTGATTTTATAGTTTATATTCTAGGATCTCATACTCAATGACGT
>NW_018457701.1:0-445 GCF_002113885.1 Mizuhopecten yessoensis
AAAAAGCTCCTGCTACATAAATAAACAATTAAATATCTATATTTATGATGTGTGCTAGTGGTTTTAATTTTAATTTAATAAAGTGTTATTTACATGTGCCTTATTTCAAGCGTGTGGCTTGGCTACACACGCTTGGATATGCAAATTAGTCACGTGACAACATGATGACGCCTGGCGGAAGTTTCTGCATATAGGTCACGTGACTCCAACACAAAGACTGAGAAGAAAGAGCAAAGGCTAAAGGTAAAAAGCCATTTTTATTTGCATAGTTCAGTCTGGTTACGGTTCATGTAACACTCTAATACTGTGGTATTTACATCCGGTTCATGGATACACATCCTGTGAAAGTCGCCGTACTAGGGCATAGTTTTGTCCGGCGTTTGTGTGAATTTGTCAATCGTAGGAGCCCACAATGGCGGAATTTGAGGCTTGTCGACTCGGACAT
>NW_018457702.1:0-445 GCF_002113885.1 Mizuhopecten yessoensis
GTTGTAATATATTCTAATAAATTATAAAATGATGATAATAATAAAAATGAATAGGTGCAAATGGACTAACGTCTAACTAGCATGAACAACTATGGCGCTGAATACGGTGTAATTACGTGACAACGATGCTTTCTGTAGTATAAAATTGCAATACAGTCCATTCCCTTTTTTATGTTTGGTCAATGTGGATTTCAAAATTATATTAACAAACACATTCCACATTACCTTATAAAATTCACTTCAAGCTTTCCTTACACTGTGAGGTCCTATTCATCATTTATCAGCCATTTTGTAATTTCACATGTAAGGTAGACTTTTTTAGACAGATTACAGGGATCTCATCTTTATAAACTGGGAATTCTGATTAAGTTTCATCTGTGGTGCGCTTTTGGCAATATTGTGGTGACATTTCTGGTGATAAGTGAAACGTGTCAACACATAGTCT
>NW_018457703.1:0-445 GCF_002113885.1 Mizuhopecten yessoensis
TTGAATGATATAGTTAAAAAGGGGATATGGAATTTCAACTATGATCAGACCTTGTATTCATCAGGATTGCAACTGAAGAAATACCAGGCACTGATTTGACTATTTTACAATGGATTGCCTTGAATTTTCACACATTTACCAGTCATCCAAGCTTTAGCAAGGAACCCTTTACAGATACACTGAAAATTCAAAAACGATTGCTGACCAGTACTTCCAATGGTAGAAATATACCTCTGCCATCATCATATTATGAAGCAAAGAAACTGATACGTGATTTTCTGGTGAAAAAAGTTTCATTCCATGTTTGTCCTAAGGACTGTGTTATCTTTCGCAATTCTGAAAAGTATTTCTACGCTGATCTGCAAAAGTGCCCTGTGTGTGGGGAAGAAAGGTATAAAATTCACGAAAAGAAAACTCCACACAGAACATTTGATTACATTCCAAT
>NW_018457704.1:0-445 GCF_002113885.1 Mizuhopecten yessoensis
GTTTTCCTGCATTAGCTGCAGGTATCTCCACCATTATGTCATTATTAATTCCAGTTCGCCGTCTTACAAAACACAAAAATGATGTATTTACACAAGTAAATCGAATTTTGAAAACCGGTTTGCACTACGTGTTTTATATAAATAGATTTTACATCCATTGAACTATGCAAACCAATACTAGCATGTACCACAATATCGTGTTACATTGATCACCGCTCGACAGTTTCTTTATCTACATAATTATGTACGGTTAAGAATAAAGAGGGTCGTCTTTATACCTGTACTCAATGTTGTACCGAGCGCGGACTGCTTACATTAACTGTGAGATGAATTTAAAATATACTGTGCACAAGGTACAGGTAGTAATAAGAATGACTAGAAGGTCATTAATGGGGGGTCAAGCAAACGTCTTCTAATGAATATATCTTAATGCAGTCCAATATGT
>NW_018457705.1:0-445 GCF_002113885.1 Mizuhopecten yessoensis
TTTTTTTTTTTTTTTTTTATTCTTTGAGTTACAGTTGAACATGTTACACTGAATTCAAGAAATTACTGTTATTAATTGTGTTGATGAAATTTATATTTAAAATATCAAATTGATGTTTTCCACATTCTGAGAATATTATTTTTCATTAGTCCCTACTGTTATTTCTTTCCTCAAGTCTCTGCATATTTATTTATTTATTTATTGTTGTTTTTTTGGTGTTTTTTTTGGTATTTTTTTGGTGTGTAAGTATGTTCGTGTGTGATTGTAAGCTATGTTATAGATCTTCCCCTATTACTGCCTGTAATACCAATATGATATCACTACATGTATACTCAAGATATTATATGCATTCTGTTTGTTATAAAACTTCTACTTCTGATGACTGGAAATATTCACTCTAATCAATCAGTATTAATCAAAGAAACTACTATAATGATTTATCAAT
>NW_018457706.1:0-445 GCF_002113885.1 Mizuhopecten yessoensis
TGTTCAAAGATAACCTTAAACCGGTTTTTTAAAGGTAACCTACCAATGGTTGTTCAAATGTACCCTATCAGTGGTTGTTCAAGGGCAATCTCACACTGGTTGTTCAAAGGTAACCTTACATTGGTCATTCAAAGGTAACCTTACACTGGTCGTTCAAAGGTAACCTTACACTGGTTATTCAATGGTAACAGTACACTGGTTGTTCAAAGGTAACCTTACACTGGTTTTTCAAATGTCATCTAGTACTGGTTATTCAAAGGTAACCTATCACTGGTTGTTCAAAGGTAACCTAACACTTGTTGTTACAAAGGTAACCTAACACTGGTTGTTTAAAGGTCACCTAACACTGGTTGTTAAAAGGGAACCTATCACTGATTGTTCAAAGATAACTTTACACCGATTTTGTAAAGGTAATCTAGCACTGGTTCTTCAAATGTAACTTTAC
>NW_018457707.1:0-445 GCF_002113885.1 Mizuhopecten yessoensis
TATACCAGGTGAGCGATGCAGGCCCATTGGGCCTCTTGTTATGAAATGGTGGTGTTCATTTATTTACAGGTTACACAGACATGCCCATTCGACAGTCAGTGTACACCTTCCACAAGAATGGATACAATGTGTACGACCCCAGTGGCTGTCAGACCCAGCGCAGTGTGAAGGCAAACTTTGGTAATCTACAGTACATTCCAGAGGAGCTGGACAAAGCCCCCTCCCTGTGTGAGGATAACAAACCCTGTTCTTGGGGCCACGCCATCAATGTCATGAACAAGTATGTTTACATCAGCCAGCCCGACCAGAACCGAGTGGTCGTCATTGACTCCCAGAAGTCCATGAACCCTGTCCAGGTAAGCATGTATGATGGGTTGATGTGTAATACTTCACTGTTAACCAACCATCTCAAACATCCCAAATATTACCTTACCTACTGGTGTCT
>NW_018457708.1:0-175 GCF_002113885.1 Mizuhopecten yessoensis
TCACTGACACTGATATCACATAGGAAGGTCACTGAAACTGATATCTTATAGGAAGGTCACTGAAACTGATATCACATAGGAAGGTCACTGGAACTGATATCACATAGGAAGGTCACTGACACTGATATCACATAGGAAGGTCACTGAAACTGATATCACATAGGAAGGTCACTGA
>NW_018457708.1:208-445 GCF_002113885.1 Mizuhopecten yessoensis
AAACTGATATCACATAGGAAGGTCACTGAAACTGATATCACATAGGAAGGTCACTGAAAACTGATATCACATAGGAAGGTCACTGAAAACTGATATCACATAGGAGGGTCACTGAAACTGATATCACATAGGAAGGTCAATGATACTGATATCACATAGGAAGGTCATTAATATCGCATATGACGGTCACTTAAACTGATATCACATAGGAAGGTCACTGAAACTGATATCACATAG
>NW_018457709.1:0-445 GCF_002113885.1 Mizuhopecten yessoensis
TCCCTTTAAAGTAAACTCAAATCTTTTGTTTTTCCTCTCAAATCGACTTTTTCATATCAAGTATAACGATCCATTGTTCAATGAAATAAGGCTACCATATATGTACCCATAACACCACCTACATGTAGGGTATTTGGTTATATCGCCCAGGCCGATTTTACCCCCAAGTATCCAATATAATTCTACATCAGTGAATCATTCAATGATCATATAAATGAAAAGTGGTAACCTTCACGTTATTATTATATTTCCTATTACAACTTTGTTCCCCCTTTTGGTGCTATGACGACGTTAACACTTATTTCCTTACCCGAGGTCGTAGCCAGACGAGATTTTCCTATTTGTTGAGACGTTGATCGTCTGCTTTGTCGCTAAAAATAGACACACATGCCAGGAGACAACTCATGGTCTTGAGCGAATGAGTCATGATAAACACATCACTGGT
>NW_018457710.1:0-445 GCF_002113885.1 Mizuhopecten yessoensis
GGGAGACAGAGGAGATAAGGAACCGTCTATCCTATATGTATTAATGTATAAATCTAATTGTTATAAGACGACTCCTAGGCCTAATGTTTGCCTCAACCTAACATTATAGTCGTATAGCAGCAACAAGTCTGGACCGGAAGTGATGTACATCTACACATTCTTTGGCTGTAGAAGTTGGAAAGTATAATACTATTCTTAGGCTATGAATATTATTATACTTTCCAACTTCTACAGCCAAAGAATGTGTAGATTTACATCACTTCCGGTCTAGAATATTATTATACTTTCCAACTTCTACAGCCAAAGAATGTGTAGATGTACATCACTTCCGGTTTACAATATCTGCGTTCTCCGATTGTAAACAGTGTAACTCCCCCTCTCAAGTAGAGATCGAATTTCATTTTTTATTAGTCGGCTGTTCAAAATTCCAAAATCTCAGATCACG
>NW_018457711.1:0-445 GCF_002113885.1 Mizuhopecten yessoensis
CATAACTGTCTTGAATCCAAAGAAATATGATAGTTTACCAGCAGAGCTTAGACCTGAACTGGTAACCAGACGTACCAAGCTTAAGGTAGCTGATGGGGGTATTGTTCATTCACATGGGTATGCCGAGGTTACTCTAAACATTGACGGGAAACTCGTAAGACATCAAATGATTGTCGCCGAGATAGATGCACCTGCTATCCTTGGTTATGATTTCGTGCATGCCGTGCCATTGTACCATGGACATGGGCAATGACACTTTAGTGTTTCATGGAGAAAACCTTTCCTGCAAAAAGGAAAGTCAGATGGAGTCTGTTTTCCGGATCATTTTAAGCGACGACCTTGTAATACCACCAGCAAGTAAAATTGTACTTACTGCTTATATTGAAGGTGGATCAAATTATGAAACTGTCCTTATTGAACCAAGTAACCCTAAATTGATGAAAAA
>NW_018457712.1:0-445 GCF_002113885.1 Mizuhopecten yessoensis
TCCTGAGAAGTTTAGACCCAAGTGGGAAACTGTTTCCCGAGAAGTATGGACACACGAGAGGAACTGTTTTCAGAGATGTTTGAACACACGAGAGGAACTGTTTCCAGAGAAGTTTAGACTCAAGTGGGGAACTGTTTCCCGAGAAGTTTGGACACACGAGAGGAACTGTTTCCCGAGAAGTTTAGACTCAAGTGGGGAACTGTTTCCCGAGAAGTTTTGACACACGAAAGGAACTGTTTCGAGAGGTTTGGACACACGAGAGGAACTGTTTCCCGAGAAGTTTGGACACACGAGGGGAACTGTTCAGTCCCGAGAAGTTTAGACACACGAGAGGAACTGTTTCCTAAGAAGTTTAAACACACGAGAGGAACTGTTTCCCGAGAAGTTTGAACACACGAGGGGAACTGTTTCCTAAGAAGTTTAGACACACGAGAGGAACTGTTTC
>NW_018457713.1:0-445 GCF_002113885.1 Mizuhopecten yessoensis
CTTCAGTAAGATTCTTCGGTTTGGAAATATGTGATATCAAAGTTTTAGTTTCTACACAAACACTGTACAGTACGTATCGAACGTGTGACCAACTGGTCCTTTTGTCAAGCTATGACATAAAACGTACATTGTTCGTGTAGAAAGAAAACTTTGGTATCATGTGTGTAGCTGGTTTCACGTTGTAACTGTTGACAGGTGTTTCTGTACCGGGAAAGACTCCAGTATTTGAAGTCGTACACCGCTAATCAGTACGAGTTCTTAGTGCTGAAGGACAAAGACGGAGTTGTCATACACAAAAGGGGGTGAGTATTTAATGATAACAAAGTTGTAATATGGAAACACAGGTTAAGGTTCTGAAAGACAAAGACGGAGTTGTGATACACAAAAGGGGTGAGTATTAAATGATAACAAAGTTGTAATACGGAAACACAGGTTAAGGTTCTGA
>NW_018457714.1:0-445 GCF_002113885.1 Mizuhopecten yessoensis
CACATTGATATGTACATATAGATGAATAATTGATAACTTGCTAATATACATGTGTATATACACCAAAAAAGGACAGAATGCACACTGTGTCAACCCCTAAAATATCAATCTCCCTAGATTGTGAGTAGTTACATGTATGTATTTGTTGTGTATAGTACATGTCTATACGTGTATATATAAAAACATGCATATTATATGTCCATAGATTGTGAGTAGTTACATGTATGTATTTGTTGTGTATGGTACATGTCTATACGTGTATATGTAAAAACATGTATAGTATATGTCCCTAGATTGTGAGCAGTTACATGTATGTATTTGTTATGTATAGTACATGTCTATACGTGTATCTGTGAAAACATGTATGTTTATAGCTCTGTATGCGAGTATATGTGTGTAAACGTGTGTATATGTAGCAGTGTATATATACGTGTGTATATGTAGC
>NW_018457715.1:0-445 GCF_002113885.1 Mizuhopecten yessoensis
ACCATTTTAGATTTCCGAGCTGACCCAGAAATAACAACACTTACCAAGTATTTTTTACCCATGGAAATTTTCTAGTAATTTTCAGGCATATCCCCGTTTTATATTTGATAAAATATGAAATAAAAATTGCGGATAGAAAAACGTGTTCCATATATTATTTAACTAAGGTTACCATCGCCACCATCTTTAAGTTTGAAACAACCCAAAGAATAAACCCCCTTTATTTTAATACAAAGTACATGAATTAAGACTGGCCTAGTAAAAAAATAACAATGATCTACATCATCGCAGTGTTCAGAAACTATATAAAAAAGATATCTTAACACTCGAAGTTGAGAAAAAATGGAAAACTTAATGGACAGCGCATAGCAACAGACGACGCATACCTTAAATGTACATATGTAATCATGTTAAAAATAGATAACAGCCATCAAATCAGGTGACT
>NW_018457716.1:0-445 GCF_002113885.1 Mizuhopecten yessoensis
GATAATTTGCGGATTGTATATATTTACTAGAGAACAAATTAACACAGCATCCGTATACAGGTGTATATTATTGACAGTTTACCTTATAGAAGACATAAACACTCCGGTACAATGACATTTTCTAGAGCTTTTATCACTGACACAACATCGCATTGAATTTCATGAAATAAATATCCGTCTAACTTTACACTAAGAAATCAGAATCCGTTTTTTTACTCTATGTTCTAACGGAAATCATTATAATGCAATCGATAGTGAGATAACTTATTTTGGTATAATATTGTGATACGAAATCAGATTAAATTCAGACGGAAAATTTCAGCCTCTCAAATCAATAAATTCAGACGGAAAATTTCAACCTCTCAAATCAATAAATTCATATAAAATATTCACGTTTGAAAGCTGACATTCGATATATCTTTTAACGGTAGAGCGGCTAAAAAAA
>NW_018457717.1:0-445 GCF_002113885.1 Mizuhopecten yessoensis
CTCTAGACAGACACTTTAGCCAATTGAGCGACCTGGTCACGGGTGTAAGGTTTAAATTGACCCCAATTGAAAGTAAAACTTGAGTCAGTTTTCAGTGTTATAAATGGAACTAGGGAGCTAATTAAAAATCTTTTTTATTTACTCAATAAAAATGAAGCCCATGGAAAAGTGAACCATATGGAAATATATTCACTATTCACTAAGATATTATGTTTGATATAATTAGATTATTTAGATAGCATAGGTCAAATTTTGGAAAAAGGGTCGCAGTGATCTTTAATTCAGAAACTTGACCATGGTCTTACCAACAATATTTCTCAAAAAGTGTTGTACAGATACTTCTCGGTTTTATAAACACCGACATTTCTCAGATTTTGTACAGGTTTTCCATTGGGCCTAGTTTTTTGTATACGTTTTCCTTTTATCGTAGTAATGCAACATCACG
>NW_018457718.1:0-445 GCF_002113885.1 Mizuhopecten yessoensis
CTGATAACGAAACAAAAAGAACGATCGATAACCCCCATATTTATTGATCCAGAAACGAAAAAAACGATATATTACCCCAATATAAAAACAATATATTAACATGACTAAAAACAAACAAATATTTGCAGGTGTAGACACATATTGGAACGATAGATAAACCCTATATTTTTTATCCAGAAACCAATAGAACGATATATAACCCCAATATTATCAGGTTTAGGAACCAACAGAACGATAGATAACCCCATATGTACAGGTCTATAGAAACCCACAGAACGATAAGAAAAAACAATATTTACAGGTCAAGAAACCCTCAGACCGATAGATAACCCCAATAAGTCAGGTCTAGAAACCAACAAAACGATAGTTAACCGTAATAGGTCAGGTCTAGAAACCAACAGAATCATAGATAACCCCAATATGTACAGGTCTAGAAACCAACAGA
>NW_018457719.1:0-445 GCF_002113885.1 Mizuhopecten yessoensis
TTAGAACAACAATGTTTATGTACACGACAAACTAGTGCTTATGATAGACATGTGTGAAACGAAAATTGATACCAACCGCAGTAAAATTGGAAATGACATATTAAACTTATATCTATATGTTATAATGATGCCTATTGTTTGTTCGACAGATACATTTTCCCAAATGTAACCTGATAAGAGGGTATCTATAAGAACGTGCTTCCTTTCTTTTTGTATATGTCTAACACTGAAACCGAATCAGATACAATGGCTTCATGTCAACTCTGTTAGCCGGCCTATCTAATTCAGGTTGTGTATGTTCTATATTGCTTGATTTGAGTCCAGAAAAACCTTTGTACCGATACGACTACCTCAATATGCTCGCATTGTCAGAATTTCATGAACAATCAATTCAATTAAACACTTTCACTGTTATTTGTTATAAAAGAGTCGTCCCCCTTCCTTC
>NW_018457720.1:0-445 GCF_002113885.1 Mizuhopecten yessoensis
ATTCAGCATTTCACACTTGGCTATGATTCCAGAAAACAAGGGTCTCTTTCATCGAGTTGTTATGCAAAGTGGCTCGTTGAGTTCCTTAGGATCTATCACGAAAGATCCTCTCACGAAATCACGAGCATTGGGAAGCCATTTAACATGTAACAACACTGATAATACCACGTTACTGATTTCTTGTTTACGTGAAATCGACTTATCAGTTTTGCAAAGTGGAGCGGCAGTAATATATTCGTCTATTACTTCGCTAGGAAATGTATTTGAAATGGAAATCACACCTGTTATAGACGGGGAATTGATTGTAAGTCATCCGGTCTCTCTACTTCAAAATCAATCATCGGAACAGTTTGCATTCTATCAATCACTTGACGTCATTTCCGGTTGCAATTCAGCCGAAGCATCTCTATATCTAATGCTTTTTCAGCTGTTTCCAAGTCTTTCT
>NW_018457721.1:0-445 GCF_002113885.1 Mizuhopecten yessoensis
TCCCTTTGAATGGAACTGACAATAACGACAATTGCAAACTGATAGATTTCCTGTTATCTTAAAAATTCTATAGATTGCTTGGTCAATGGCATAAATGTAAGATGACACCAACATAGAGACGAACAAGGGAACCATGAATCGATAACTCTCCAGGTAACATCAGGATTGCTTTATCTATTTCAGTTATTTATCTTAGACTCTGAGTCACATGTACCATTCCTGAACAAGACAAAATTCTCCTTATCAAATCATATCTCTATAGAATTGTGAATCAAGCTATCTCTAATCCAGCGGTACTACCATCAAGTCTATGTTTTAGGGGACTGATTGATTGTGCATGAAGCAGAGAAGGAGGGAGATGACGACGAGGAGCTTGTACATGGCTGATCTATAAAGAAAGACAAGCATAAGGACACTGCCCGAGTAGATGATCATGTGAATGGCT
>NW_018457722.1:0-445 GCF_002113885.1 Mizuhopecten yessoensis
CGGCTCTATACTATTTCTGCCATTCTATTGAAGTAGTTAAGATATAGACACTATCTAAAGCTTCATACATACATGATATCATACATGGGAGATGTTTCAATGTCTCTAAAATTGAAGAATTTCCATGGATATTCATCATCTGTGTATAAATGTGCTTGTCGCAACCAACTTAATATAGTGTTCATCACATTATCATCTATTCAGATTCATTTTGTTCATATTGGACAGACATCCGGAAATTGTGCATTAAATGATTGTAGCATATTATGGAAATTGTATCAATTCTGTTAACTAGAACACTGTCAGGTCAGCAAGGGCCCTGCCATGTGACTGACCGTACCCCCAAACCCCATGGTATATTTTCATAAATAGTAACTTTGGCCTTTAAAGTTTACATAAATATTGTTGTTTGAAATCTTAATTTTAAAGCTTTTAACCCACGTTG
>NW_018457723.1:0-445 GCF_002113885.1 Mizuhopecten yessoensis
TAGGAAATAGGTATCTTCTAGATGAATATGCAGAAAATTTGTCATCTTTTTTCTAAGACATGAATTTATAATTATATAAGAGGAGCTTTGGTTTGTACCTTGTCCGGTGTGAGGGGAACAAGCTGAAGACAGGCTCTGCGGTGTAGGATAGTGGACGACAGGTCAAACCCATCCACCTACAAAAGTAAAGGTTCTAATTATTGAAACAAATTATTTTTTAAATTTAAATTATAAAATAAACCACAATCAAAGATTTCATGTTTAAAACTGTGAATAGTGATCATTATCCTGACAATTGATATTTCAGACTTGTACAATGTCTGAGCATTCTAAGAAAATGTACAATATTTTTATACATGAAAATAGATATTTTGTAGTCGAGGATGAACAAACATTCAGTATTTTTATCTTTTGTCAGTACGTGTATGATCAAATCCCTATGCTG
>NW_018457724.1:0-445 GCF_002113885.1 Mizuhopecten yessoensis
TAGATCCCCTCTATTCACACAGAAAGAGAAAGTTTTTAAAATATTAACTTGATAGAAAATTGAATCCCCTTTTCCAAAAGATGCGCAAGTTTGGTTAAAATCCCTTCCTTAGTAAAAAAGGAGAAAGATTTTTAATTTTTCCCTTGTTGGGCCTCACATTCACATGTCTGCCCCAAAGGGGACCACAGTCTCCATTTATACAACTGGAGTCTTTTTATCTTAAGAATAACTAAATAGCCCCTCGATATCAACATTTTGGGCCTTATCGTTATTTAGAAATGTTGTTTAAAGGTTTAAAACATATCTGACCCCTGTGACTGTGAATATAATGTATGGTCATTCATTTGGACAAACTAACAAATTTAACCCATGTGACCTTGAATAGAAGTCAATGTAATTGATTTGAACAAACTTGGTAGCCCTTAATCCCAGCATGTTACTGGCC
>NW_018457725.1:0-445 GCF_002113885.1 Mizuhopecten yessoensis
CCTAAGGTTCATGTTTTATACTTCCGCATTGCACAGTTGCTGTGATGTAGCATCAAGCAATATGCATTTATTTCAAGGTATGCACATGTAAAAACAACACATGCAAAATATACTAGCTATGTTTCAAATATTGCGTGACAATGGTTATGTGTCTCTACTGTTCTTTCGTTTATACTGACATTTGTTGGGAGATTGGTATGTTTAACAACACTGTTCGCAAGTCAATGACAACAAAACATCAGTCTATCAATCAACACATTCTATATATATAGCCTAGCCAAGGAGCTTATGGTCTTCATAGATTAATAATATCGTATTATATGTATCTTGTGTCTACGTAATGTAAGTGCTTTGCGTTTTGACGTGTGTATCTTGACGACCTCATCAAGTCTTCTTTGTAGGAATTACTTCCTTGTCCCACATATAGGTCTCATAAGTAATAACG
>NW_018457726.1:0-445 GCF_002113885.1 Mizuhopecten yessoensis
ATGTTGAGTAAAAGCCATTTCCCACTTGATAAAGCTTCCCAGCACTAAAAGGAGAAACCTCACATAGCAGTGACATATACATTGTCTCCAGAGACTTGGAAACAAATATGCAGGATAGATCACATCCGATTAACTGTCAGTATAATAACGTACACACATAAGCCAGGCCATTCTGATTGCTCGAGGAACCAGAGAGCTTAATTCAGAATGAAGATAGGGGACCGATATTGGGCTGATAGAGACTAGGTCACATCCTCATGGAAAAGCTGTCAGCAAAACAATGGAATTTATACACCAGATTATCTACTTCAAGCATTAGTACACACATCCCACTCCCAGTGGTACAACTTTCCTATTATATACAGAAGTACAATGTAGGATGGGACATTGGTGAGGTTTTTTTATTATCTCCCCTGATAGGTTATGTACAGAAGAGGGTGACATT
>NW_018457727.1:0-445 GCF_002113885.1 Mizuhopecten yessoensis
TCATGGTCCTTGAAACAGGTTATTATTTGAAAACTACGAAATGTTAACCCCATGAAAATAAATGATTCTACAGTACAAGATTTATTTGATTATTCATATCCGAAACATGACAATGATTGAATATCGAATAGTTCAAAAATATTCATAGACTTCCTTTACGATGACTAGATACACATAGATATATATATTGTTCAGAGTATTACACAGAATCGTATATTATGGTTTCATTATTTAGAGTTATCGAATATTGGTATCAACAAGAAAGTATCTATTTATTATTTGTGATTTTTTCAGAAAAAAGCCAAAAGGATCCCTGTTTAACTAATACTTTCACTGACACGAAGTACGTTGATGAGTTAATGCAAATGACGTCATCACCATATAAACATTGCAATGAGCAATTTCCATTATTTGAGTCGATTGTTGCAATGACATTTTGTTTTTT
>NW_018457728.1:0-445 GCF_002113885.1 Mizuhopecten yessoensis
AATGGGAGTTTTTTCTCCATACAAAAGTGCCAGAGTTTCCTCAATTGAGTCATGGTTGAATCTGTAACAAACTTTTTGGTTTTGGTGAGACTCTTTTTTCACCATCCAGCCCAACAGACAATCTAATGACTTCTTCACAAATTCTATTTTCCTCCCCTTATTATAAACAAGCTCAGTTGTTGGGGTAACTTCCACTACATCATCTTTAAATGCTGCTTCTAATAAATTCTCATCAATTTTTTTATTGTTAGAGTCTAAATTATCTTCCATGACTTTGCCTGCGTTAAGGAACAGATACATCAAACCATAACATTTTCCGTCTTTCAATTTAGATAAAGAAGATTTCAGAAAATGAAAAGGTCTTTTAAAAAAAGTCATCCTCTCCGTTTGCAAAGTAGACGAATCTCTGAACAACCTACAGCATTGTGGAAACCCAATGTCAGGA
>NW_018457729.1:0-445 GCF_002113885.1 Mizuhopecten yessoensis
ACAATATGTACAAGACATTTAAAAAACAACACCAAAGACTTCCTGACAAAAAATGTGCCATCATCCATGACAACAAGAAAAGACATCATTAGTGCAATCTTCGGAGAGAATGGCATGACCAGTTCGGAAGACGATGATGTTCTGGATTACAGAGTTCAGGCTGCCCTGACAAAATGGACAGATGAAGTGCCAACATTTGCTGCATATTTCCAGAACAGATTACTTCCCATCATCAAGGATAATGTTTGTGTTCCACAGCAGGTCAGGGATGTAACTAACAATTGGACCAACAATAATTGTGAATCAATCAACCATGTCCTTAAGGTTAAGACAGACTGGAAGCAGCTAAAACTAACTGAACTGGTACTTAGAATTTATGAGCATGTGGATGCTAAATACAAAGACCTCAAGAAGGCAATTTACAATGAGGGATCCTTCTGTCTGA
>NW_018457730.1:0-445 GCF_002113885.1 Mizuhopecten yessoensis
AGACACCGCATAGGGTCAGTAACGCACCATATACCGCACAGACACTGCCTGGTGGATGGTTACACTGTGATTTGTAATTAATTATAGTTCACTGAGCACAATCCCGAGAGGGGATGTTTTGACAGATATAAAATAAAAATTTCCAGAGTCATTATTGGTCCAATCCCAGTTAAAAAAAACACAACGACAAGAATGTTAAAAAATAACAGTAGTGTGTTCATGTGTACCTTGAAATATTGTTGCGCAAGTTCAATATTGTGAAACTGCTGTCGGGTTAATTCTAGTCTTATGAAGGGATTGGCATATACACGAACGACATTTATAAACATTCAGGAAGATGTAATGCATCCTTATATCATTTGTCTATGAAATTGTAAACTTGACCAATCAGCTTACAGACAGGGTAAGTACATAGTACCGGGGACGTAGCTGTTAATACGTGCTA
>NW_018457731.1:0-445 GCF_002113885.1 Mizuhopecten yessoensis
ACAAAGGACCTGTTTGCAGCATTTTGGGAGGCAGCTTATGAAACTTATTTCACAGGGGAGGATTCTATGGTACCGACTCTTCCTGTGTACAGGTATGGCGAGGAAGCCACTGATGTGTGTTACCTTAAGGCCAAAGTGCGCTAGGTCCTCAATCAGCAAGACAAATTCGAGATAAAGTTTGTCGAGGCAAAAACAAAAATGGTCCAAAGGTGGTTAACAACAATAAAGCAGATGAGGTTTTGGCCGTCATTTCTCAAATTCATTCAAACCCTGCCTTTCAAAAAGTTGAGCTAGGGAAGCACAAACTTCCAAACATCACATTATATACCGAGGAACAATTATTGGATATTAAAGCCAATTGTTTAGGTGAAGGTGCAAGTGTAATGGGTGTAGATAGAACATTCAACTTGGGGAAATGTTTTGTCTCTACAATAACGTACAAAAA
>NW_018457732.1:0-445 GCF_002113885.1 Mizuhopecten yessoensis
CCCCAGCATCAATTAATGGGTCACTGAACCATGATAGAGCCTTTTGTACCTGTACGTTCATTGGCCCATAATAGCCACAGGGCACAGGTGTTACAATTAAAGAACTAGAAGGTCAATTAGGAAATTAAATTTTGAAAATTTCAAAATAAATCGGGACGGATTATGAGAAGGTTAAAAAAATGATCCAAGGACTCGAAGCAGTTATCATTGATAGTTAATTTATCATTTGTCAACGCTTCAGAACCTGAGACAAAATATCAAAATGGACTTCACTAGTTCCTATTAATGAAAACAACACGTTGATTGATATATAAGGTTTGAATCTTGCTTTGTTTGATTTCATGGGATGATGAATTGAGTTGGCATTGAAACAAATTCAACATGAACTGCTTCACAATTCATTATATTTGTTTCAAGACCAACTCAATTCATCACCCCATGAAAT
>NW_018457733.1:0-445 GCF_002113885.1 Mizuhopecten yessoensis
AATAATTTCTGATTATATGGCTGTAATTATAAGAAAATATAACATTCATTAAAATGCTGAAAATTTCCACCAGAACTTTTTGATTTCTTTTCAAAACAGAGAAAATCAGACTTTATCTCATTTTCTTGACACAGGAATTGTGAATAAAATTATGGATTGAAAAGTTCAAATTTTAAGATAATATTCGCCTTTAAATGTGGGCTTAATTAGATAGTCTAATTCTGTGCCTTCAATCTAAAAATAAAACTAATAAAAATCCAAATCAATGCCTCAGTAATTATAATGCAATATTGACAATTACTTTTCCTGGGTTTATATATATATTCACTGTAATTCATGTTTTATGTAAAAAAAAAAACTCTATATATTTTAAAAGAATACACATTTCAAATGTAAATTTATGGCAGTAGAACACATTTGAAAGGAAAAGGACGAATTTATAACG
>NW_018457734.1:0-445 GCF_002113885.1 Mizuhopecten yessoensis
TTATATGTTACATTATTGAAATATCAGCGATACATTTATTCCCGGTCGACTCACTTTTTCTAACTAAAAATATGACTTAAGTAATAAATCAATTCTGTAAATGTGTTTACTTATCTGTCATGCATTTTGTACCGTTTATACTCACTAGATAAGTGTTGTATATACCTAAGATCAGTAAATGTGTATTACCAGGTACCGTCCTTGTTTCCAATTAAACCTTATACAGATGATTAGGAAACAAGGTAGATTTCCCGTATGTCTTCATACCATTATTGTTTACCTGCTGATTGTGTCACTGTCTACCGCGAGTGAAACAGTATAACCTTTATTTCAGTAGACACTTGTTAGCAATTTGTGATAACTCCGATTAAATTCAAATAAAAAATAGTTTTGTTATTACAGGCATTGATGTGACTGTGAGTAAAACAAGATATAACGTTCAGGC
>NW_018457735.1:0-445 GCF_002113885.1 Mizuhopecten yessoensis
AACTGTTAATATGGATATTGTGAAAATACTAGATGTTATGTGGAGCCGAAACCAGTCAGGTCGACTAGAGAAACACTATTTCGTGCAATTCACAAACAATGACACGAACTGGATTAAGGCGTCAGACATTACAGATGCCAAATTATCTGAAGATTTTGAGAACTCTAATGCAACTAAACGCAAGTCAAAGCATTAGACAAGTGCATTATTATATCCAACTACATTGAAAATGAACTATGAACTGTGCGTACAGTGGACTAAACCGGGATAACTCTCTTATAGAGAAATTAGGTGAAATCGGTGCAAATGTGTCTTTATGCTGACTGGTGTATTGTTGTATATATATAATTATATATGTTCATGTGTATGAGTGTGCCGGGGCGTCACACTTAAGGGGGGAGGTTTGTGAAAAAGTGTTATCTTTGAGAGTAGGAGGAGAGTCGAG
>NW_018457736.1:0-445 GCF_002113885.1 Mizuhopecten yessoensis
GAAGGGGGCGAAGATTTGTATGTGTCACGGAGGGGGGCTGTAAGCGGAGGTATTGAAAAAATAATGCCATCTGTTCCATGTATAATATACCCACTGACGTTTTGTTTCCTATAGAGTTACTGACCTACTCCTTGTCGTTTTATTTATCCCCATGACTGATCTTTCTTCGTTACAACTGCAGTGTTACCCTTGTTTCTTGCACTCCTGGCACATTTGTATGCTGAAGCCTGTTATCATCCTGCCTGACCTACTTATAGCTGTCGGGTTACCTCTGGTGTTACGCATTTAATGAGCCCAACAATTCATGGTTCACTGAACATGAATAGATTTTTTTTTCAGTAAAAAATAGAATCCTTTAATTATAAATGCTATAAGCAACCACCCGCTAAGAGTAGTATAACAGATCTTACAAACAATTAGAAAATGCGTAGGACAAAGTCAGAAG
>NW_018457737.1:0-445 GCF_002113885.1 Mizuhopecten yessoensis
TAGTGACGCAGCATTGTATTACACTGTATAAGTTATAGTGACACAGCATTGTATTACACTGTATAAGTTACAGTGACGCATAAATGTATTACACTGTATAAGTTATAGTGACACAGCATTGTATTAGACTGTATACGTTATAGTGATACAGCATTGTATTATAATGTGTAAGTTATAGTGACACAGTAGTGTATCACACTGTATAAGTTATAGTGACACAGCATTGTATTACAATGTGTAAGTCATAGTGACACACCAAGGTATTACACTGTATACGTTATAGTGACACAGCATTGTATTACACTGTATTAGTTATAGTGACACACCAATGTATTATCCTGTATACGTTATAGTGACACAGCATTGTATTACACTGTGTAAGTTATAGTGACACACCAAGGTATTACACTGTATAAGTTATAGTGACGCAGCATTGTATTACACT
>NW_018457738.1:0-445 GCF_002113885.1 Mizuhopecten yessoensis
CATACGAGAAAATGAAGCTACTGTTTGACATTTGTTTTTAAGATGTAAAGTAGACATTTTACTGCTGATGGTGAAGGCTTTGGCAATGTTTTAAAATGCTGGATGTTAAAGGCTTTGAAATGTCTAGCGTAGCTGTGTGTTGTAGGCTTTGGAAACGTCTTGAGTGTCTGAATGTTAAAGGCTATTTCAATTAAATTCATCAGTTTGGAAATATGTATAAAAGAAAAATACTTTCTATACTTCCAACACATTTAATACGTGCATTGTTTGTAAAAAAAAGTAAAACTTTGATATTAAATGGTGCTGAATGTTGAAGGCTTTAAACAAGTTTTGAGTTGCTAAATACTGATAGCTTTAAAAATGTCTTGTGATGGCTTGGAAATGTCTTGAGTTGCTAAAAACTGATGGTTTGAAAATGTCTTGAGTTGCTAAATACTGATGGTTT
>NW_018457739.1:0-445 GCF_002113885.1 Mizuhopecten yessoensis
TGCCAGTTCAACTACGGCGGTTCCAGTGCAACTACTCCAGTGATATCCATTTACACAGGTCACTATCGATATCATGTTGCCATTTTGTTGGATTTGCGCGTATACCCATTCATTGTGGCCTACCGTAAAGCTTAACACATATAACCCGGCCTGGGTAGAGCGGAAGATACCGGAGTTTGAACTGAAGTTATTGCCAAGATTCGTGATGACGGTACGAAAAGGGATTAACTGACCAATACCGGGGTTTTCAACTACATGACAGGAATAGCATGTAATCCGATCCCAGTGTTGAAGGAAGAACCTGGAATAAATATGTTATCTTTGTAATGTCTTCATACCTGGTCAATATAGCTTTCATATCTAGCATGAAAACTGGTTAATTTAAATAGCACGCGATATTGTCGAATATACAAAAACGAAAGCATCTATTCCACACACAAAAAAA
>NW_018457740.1:0-445 GCF_002113885.1 Mizuhopecten yessoensis
AAAGGTCAAAGCATAGGTCACAGTGAGGTCATAGTGACCTTCTTCCTGCACTCTGCACCCCGCCAGCACAAGATGTCCATTTACACCAAATCTGGTTACGGGACCCGGTGGGGGACGTCTAAACGTGTTATTTCCCTTCTTCCTCTTATACGCTTCCTGTTTCCCCGTCGTCCTCCTTTCAATTTTGTTTTTTCAATGTGTTTTAATAGGGAGTTGTGACATTAAGTTTTTAAAAGAAAATGTATAATACACAAGCGACTGACGACATCACAATTTTATAAAGTACCTGATTTTAGTTTCAGTCTGAATTCTCTATTGTAGCAATAAAAAAGAAAGAATACATTTTGATTTGACAATTTTACAATCACACTTATATTAAAAGCAGATTCAAATTGAATCAAAAATAGTTTTGGAAACATTAATAATTTCAATAAATCTCCTGTGC
>NW_018457741.1:0-445 GCF_002113885.1 Mizuhopecten yessoensis
AAAAAAAAAAAAATGAAATAAAAATATGTAGGGTAAAAAAAGAAGAACACGGACAATCTCATTTTTGTGGCTGTTTTAGAAAGAGAAACCTATTTTCTTTTGATTCATTAAATATTAAAAAAAGATCAACAGCAGAACTTTTTATATTCAGCGTTAAATTTGCAAAATCAGTGAAAACATGATTATTTTTTCATTGAAAAATTGGAGGTAGGGGCAACTAAAATCGCTTTACTCTGTAAAAATAAGTTGCGGAAAAGTGTTCAATTGAAGTAAGTTGACGTACGTAACTGGTAAGTATTACCAGATTAGAACTATAAACCCTTATATATGTTTTAAGTTAAATTTGATTTTGGTATTATTTCGTTAACTGACCTATTAACAGCTCATGACATGCTTCCATGTGTGTTGTGTAAGCGTGCAAGTGTGTATGTGTGCTGGAAACAGG
>NW_018457742.1:0-445 GCF_002113885.1 Mizuhopecten yessoensis
TTGAGTCATGTAGATATCTCTACGTCATATACCGTTATACAAGCGACAGTGTTATACAAGCATCATCCCGCAAGGTCAACGTTAGTATTTTCTTTTCTCTCTGTTTATTCATTTATTGTGCTCAGATATTGTATTATAAACTCTATTCAGTTTGACATATGAACATTAATTAAGGTTTTCTAACTTGACGAATATTTAGTTACCGGTTACTCGAAAAATCTTTCAACCGAATAGCAGGTTAATCGGTCAGTTTAGTAATACAACTATAAATGACAACAAAATACATATCATTTCTACTAGATTAGAATTCAAGTGTGATATGTTTGTCTTGAAAAAAATGATTTGATCGACGAATTAATTCATAGATGATTACATCTTTTTTAATGTTTCATATGATATTATTCATTGTTTACTATTGAAATTATTTTTAAATAATTTATGCCTT
>NW_018457743.1:0-445 GCF_002113885.1 Mizuhopecten yessoensis
ATTTTACATTTGTCGATTAAGGTCGTTTAAAAACTCCGAAAACATCGTTTCTACTTTCAGAAAGTATAAACAGAAAGGTAAGTTTATAGAATTATAGCTAGAATATAGAAACATATTTAAAAATCAGGTTTAAATGTTTATACACGAAACAGTATATATTGTTAAGACATTCCTCAATTTACACCAACCAAGATTGTTATCGCACATTCGTCCATTTCGTCCATTTGTGTGCAAGCAATGATCGTCCATTTTTGTATCGTTAGCACATCATGCACACATCGTGCAACCACCATGCATACATCGTGCTCACACCACATATCGTGTTACGTTGTGCGATCACACAACTGTATTTAAGTAACGAGAATTGAAGAACTAGATTGACGACTACATTAAACTGTTCCGGATTCATAATGAAAGGGTATGCATGTAACGTAAAAAAATACAT
>NW_018457744.1:0-445 GCF_002113885.1 Mizuhopecten yessoensis
TATGTTTAAAAAATTTAAACAACTTCTTCTGAATAACCAAGAGGCCTAGGGATATGATATTTGGCCAGGAACATGATAAGATCAAGGTCTACCAAGTTTGTATAAATGAATGACCTTGACTGATATTCAAGGTCACAGGGGCCAAATTTGTTTAAAATCTTTAAACGACTTCTTTTGAAGAACCAGAACCAGAGGCGCAGAATGTTGATATTTGGCAAGTATCATGCGTGGATGAAGGGCTATCACGCTTTTTCATTTAAATGACCTTGACCGATACGCAAGGTCACGTCACATTTGGTAAAAAATGCATAAACCTTTAAATGACCTACCCTCAATAAACAAAAGGTCTATGGTGGTGATAATTAGCAAGTTACATGCTAAGATGAAGGGCTGAAAACGTAATGAACTTTGTTCGACTTTCAAGGTCACAGGGGTCAAATGTTTT
>NW_018457745.1:0-445 GCF_002113885.1 Mizuhopecten yessoensis
AATAGGTCACTTGAGACTTTGTCTCAGGTGACCTAAAAATTCATTCTATAACGATTTCAGTGAACTCGACTTTTGACCTTAAAATTTGAATTAAAAAGGAATTATCTAAACCATGGTACCATTCAATGTTAGAATCTAAGAAGAAAAGTTAAATTACACTTGACATCCAGGTTACCCGACAGCATGATACAACTTCACTGTGACGTTGAACTTTAACCTCTTAAACCCAAAATCAATATAGTTCCATCTCAATCCATTGGGGAGTCATTCTATAAAGTTTGATGAATGTAACTGAAAAATTTCAAAAGTTAAATTCAGACCAGAAAGCAATGTGTCTATAAATGAAAGTATGAGGTGACAGGTCCTTTAGACTCTGTTTGCCAAGATTTAAAAATGCAGCAGAATCAATAAATACCATGGTACTGCTGTTTACACTTTTTCAAAA
>NW_018457746.1:0-445 GCF_002113885.1 Mizuhopecten yessoensis
CATTTCCTGATGCTGCTTCGCATGGTGTCTTTACATGTTCCACATTACTTGACCCTATTATACAATGTATTAAAATGAGTATAATTAGTCTGAAAAGGATGAAATTAGGGAAAAGTAATTAACAATTTGTGTGTTCATACATTATGGAAAAGATAATCCATAGAATATATAAATAATCTGGTTTTCTGACTTTGGTTTTGTAAAGTAGAAATTTAAAATTTTTCTACATATTTTTTTTTAATTACATATTTGGTAAATCAAGTATGAGCTTTGAAAATATTTTGCATTGAATATTTATAAAGATAAAAGATGAACGTTAGAAACACATATAATTGCAGCTATGTATTTTAGAAATAAATATGGTGTTCAAAAGTAGAACTCATCGCGATCGGTGATGGTAGGGGCCAAAACGATGGCAGTTCGAATTAGTTTTTAATATTGTTGA
>NW_018457747.1:0-446 GCF_002113885.1 Mizuhopecten yessoensis
AGGATCGTGATACAGTCACCTATGACAGCTATATACTATAGAGGATCCAAGGATCGTGATACAGTCACCTATGATAGCTATATACGATAGAGGGACAAGGATCTTGATACAGTCGCCTATGGTAGCTATATACTATAGAGGGACAAGGATCGTGATACAGTCACCTATGGTAGCTATATACTATAGAGGNCTATATACTATAGAGGGACAAGGATCGTGATACAGTCACCTATGGTAGTTATATACTATAGAGGGACAAGGACCGTGATACAGTCATCTATGATAACTAATACTATAGAGGAGACAAGGATCGTGATACAGTCCCCTATGGTAACTATATACTATAGAGGGACAAGGATCGTGATACAGTCACCTATGACAGCTATATACTATAGAGGAGCCAAGGATCGTGGTACAGTCCCCTATGGTAGCTATATACTATAGAG
>NW_018457748.1:0-446 GCF_002113885.1 Mizuhopecten yessoensis
CAACACAAAGAATATAGCACAGGCTTATCTCAACACAAATACTATTTGGACAGGCTAATCTCAACACAAAGAATATAGGACAGGCTTATCTCAACACAAAGAATAAAGGACAGGCTTATTCAACACAAAGAATATAGGACAGGCTTATCACAACACAAAGAATATAGGATAGGCTTATCTCAACACAAAGAATATAGGACAGGCTTATCTCAACACAAAGAATATAGGNTATCTCAACACAAAGAACATAAGACAGGGTTATCTCAACACAAAGAATATAGGACAGGCTTATCTCAACACAAAGAATATAGGACATGCTTATCTTAGCACAAAGAATATAGGACAGGCTTATCTTAGCACAAAGCATATAGGAAAGGCTTATCGCAACACAAAGAATATATAACAGGCTTATCTCAACACAAAGAATATAGGACAGGCTTATCTCA
>NW_018457749.1:0-446 GCF_002113885.1 Mizuhopecten yessoensis
CGTTCTTCGGGGCTCTCCTGGTTGCTCCAATTTTACGGAGACTCGATATGAGGATAGAGTCGGCGAGTTTACTGACTCTGATTTAGAGTCGTTGGATTCGTCTGGGTTGGACTCAGAAGGCCCTTCTGATGTGTCCCAATCCCGGCCCCGAGTTGCTGATCCGGTGCCTCCAGAGGTTTCGGCTTCATTTCGCACTTTACGTGCAGAAGTTATGAAGCTTCTGGGGGACGGGGTTTGCCCACGCCCTTCCACGGATTCGGCCGTCCCGGAGCGCACTTCGCTCCTTCAGAGCATGTTGCCTCCCCTAGCATCTGCCTCCTCGGCCTCTGCTAGGTCTCTTGCGGAGGGACGAGGCGTGGCTTCGTCCCTCGCTCAGGTCAACGCTTTATTAAAGGAGAAGTTGAGCAAGGCTCGCAAGCCTTTTTCCCTCTCGGCTTTACAGGTCG
>NW_018457750.1:0-446 GCF_002113885.1 Mizuhopecten yessoensis
CTCGATTTGTTCTATATTTTCAGAAACATGATAATGGCGACATCCTTATAAATAACAAACCGTTGTTGACCGTTAGTATATATTGTTATTTATATTGTTAAAGACGTAAATATTAACTAAGAATACAAATATAATAAAAGTAGATATATAGCTTAGAAACAAATACCTTTCAAAACGAATTTGAAAAATTCGCCTCCGTGGCACACAACTGGTTAAATGACCTACTAACTTTGTAACGATCCATTCTAGCATGCTACCGACAAAATATCCTCACCGAGATTAATTCCAAGTGGATTATATGTGTATGGTAGTGTTAAGGTCATACTTGCCGGATTTAATTGCTTTAAAACAAACATCGTTAAAGAATATATTGTTGTGATTGATCACAAACTGTCAATTTATGCAGGCTAAACATCAAGGTTAAGCAGGTCAAAATCTACATTCCA
>NW_018457751.1:0-446 GCF_002113885.1 Mizuhopecten yessoensis
AACAATTGACAAATGATCACTTCAACAGGACACCAATGTAGTAATTAAACACATAACAATGGAGAAATGATCATTTCAACAGGACACCAATGTAGTAATGTAACACAAAACAATGGACAAATGATCACTTCAACAGGACACCAATATAGTAATGTAACACAAANTAACACAAAACAATGGACAAATGATCACTTCAACAGGACACCAATGTAGTAATGTAACACAAAACAATGGACAAATGATCACTTCAACAGGACACCAATGTAGTAATGTAACACAAAACACTGGACAAATGATCACGTCAACAGAATACCAATGTAGTAATGTAACACAAAACTGGATAGATGATCACTTCAACCGGACATCAATATAGTAATGTAACACAAAACAGACGACAAATGATCACTTCAACTGGACACCAATATAGTAATGTAACACAAAACAAT
>NW_018457752.1:0-446 GCF_002113885.1 Mizuhopecten yessoensis
CTGATTGACCCAAAAAATAACAACACTTTGTCAGGACCATGAGGCATTCATTCCTACCAACTTTTAGTTCAATCGGTCCAGCAGAACTTGACTTTAAGTTTGAAATAGGTTTTCAAAATGGCGGCCGTGGCGGCCATATTGGATTTCTGATCGACCCGAAAAATAACAACACTTTGTCAGGACCATGAGGCATTCATTCCTACCAACTTTCAGTTCAATCGGCCCAGCAGAACTTGACTTTAAGTTTGAAATGTAAAATGTTAACGGACGACGGACGACGGACGACGACGGACGAAAACGGATAGCAATAGGTCACTTGAGCTAAAGCTCAGGTGACCTAAAAATCTTCTTCTCAAAACTCAAAGGTACTGACAGACAATTTCTCTGCATGGATGGAATGATCATCAGGGGCTTCATTTAAATTGTAAATTTTACGACCCCCAGGC
>NW_018457753.1:0-446 GCF_002113885.1 Mizuhopecten yessoensis
AAATATGTTAAAAACTTTACACAACTTCTTCTGAATAACCAAAATACTCAGGGTAATGATATTTGGCCAGTAGCAAGCTGAGATAAAGGGCTACAAAATTTGTTGAAATGAATGACCTTCACCCATATTCAAGGTCACAGGGGTCAAATATGTTAAAAACTTTAAACAACTTCTTCTGAATAACTAAACAACTTCTTCTGAATAACCAAAAAGCCCAGGGTGATTATATTTGGCCAGTAGCATGCTAAGATTAAGGGCTACAAAGTTTGTTTAAATCAATGACCTTCACCCATATTCAAGGTCACAGGGGTCAAATATGTTTAAAACTTTTAAACAACTTCTTCCGAATAACCAAAGTGCCCAGGGTAATGAAATTTGGCCAGTAGCATGCTGAGATAAAAGGCTACAAAGTTTGTTGAAATGAATGACCTTCACCCATATTCAAG
>NW_018457754.1:0-446 GCF_002113885.1 Mizuhopecten yessoensis
AAGACACATTTGAACTCTTCCAATTCCAGGATCGGAATAGTCCATTACAAAGTTTCAGGGGTGAATGAGTTGATTATTATATACATATTTCCCCTTAGGATTTTGTGATTCTTGAGCCACTAGATGTGTTGAAAATGATGACCCTTTCAGGCTAGAGTTTCGGACATTGGTCGACAGTGACCAGTGGATGAGGCATACACAGCTCTGATCAACACATTAAATAATGCCACAAATTTCGTCAAATTCTGTTTTATCAGAAGTAGTATTTTGCATCGTGAAAATTGTTGAAAATGATGACCCTTTCAGGCTAGAGTCTCAGACATTGGTCCGCAGTGACCAGTGGATGAAGCATACACTATACCGATTAACACAAAGATGAAAGGGTTTCTGTGTTTGAGTTTTTTAAACAACAAAATTATAAAATTTAATATATAATAGAAATTATT
>NW_018457755.1:0-446 GCF_002113885.1 Mizuhopecten yessoensis
CTGTATAACCTTGACCTTACAATGTATAGTCCACTATATAACCTTGACCTTACAGTGTATAGTCCACTTTATAACCTTGACTTTACAGTGAATAGTCCTCTGTATAACCTTGACCGTACAATGTACAGTCGATTATAAAAATCTTGACCTTTCGGTGTAAATTCTGCTGTATGACCTTGACCTTACAGTGTATATTCCTCTGTATAACCTTGACCTTACAGTGTATAGTCCTCTGCATAATATTGACCTTACAGTGTATAGTCTACTATATATTTTTGACCTTTCGGTGTAAATTCTGCTGTATAACCTTGACCTTGCAGTGTATAGTCCACTATATAACCTTGACCTNGGCATAATATTGACCTTACAGAATATAGTCCATTATATAATCTTGACCTTTTAGGTGTAAATTCCGCTATATACATTACATGTGTTTGACCTTGACC
>NW_018457756.1:0-229 GCF_002113885.1 Mizuhopecten yessoensis
ACATAGATTACTATTGTACAAGGTCACAGCAACCTCGAGGACTAAAACAAAGATTACTATTGTACAAGGTTACAGTAACCTCGGGGACTAAGACATAGATTACTATTGTACAGGGTTGTAGCAACCTCGGGACTAAGACAAAGATTACTATTGTACAGGTTGTAGCAACCTCGAGGACTAAGACAAAGATTACTATTGTACAAGGTCACAGCAACCTCGGGGACTAAGA
>NW_018457756.1:246-446 GCF_002113885.1 Mizuhopecten yessoensis
TTGTACAAGGTCACAGCAACCTCGGGGACTAAGACATAGATTACTATTGTACAAGGATACAGCAACCTCGGGGAGTAAGACATAGATTACTATTGTACAAGGATACAGCAACCTCGGGGACTAAGATATAGATTATTATTGTACAAGGATACAGTAACCTCGAGGACTAAGACATAGATTACTATTGTACAAGGTCACAG
>NW_018457757.1:0-446 GCF_002113885.1 Mizuhopecten yessoensis
AATTTATTTCGTTACATTATTGCAAATCATCGCGGTTAAGTTAATTCACGAAAAAATGGTATCGTGGCATTGTTATCGCAGCTATATTAAATGAATTATTGCATCAGTTAAGTAGATTCGCGAAGAAAAACAATTATTTCAGCTTACCCTTAGGTATTGCAATATCATTTCGTTACATTATTGCAAATCATCGCGGTTAAGTTAATTCACGAAAAAATGGTATCGTGGCATTGTTATCGCAGCTATATTAAATGAATTATTGCATCAGTTAAGTAGATTCGCGAAGAAAAACAATTATTTCAGCTTACCCTTAGGTATTGCAATATCATTTCGTTACATTATTGCAAATCATCGCGGTTAAGTTAATACGCACAAAAATGGTATAGTGGCATTGTTATCGAAGCTATATTAAATGAATTATTGCATCAGTTTAGTAGATTCGTGAA
>NW_018457758.1:0-446 GCF_002113885.1 Mizuhopecten yessoensis
TTATTCTTATTTTTTTCAATCACTTTTAAGTAAATTCGAATGCTTCGAATGCAGAGATGTATGAACATTTATTTACGTTATTATTCAAACGAAGTGAAAATTCAAAAAATGAATTAAACCCTGGATTATTTACTCCTGATAATTTAAGGTAAGGTTAATAACACCGAATGGAAATAATGCGAAACATAAGTTTGTGTTTCCGTTTTCTTTTGTGTCTTCGGATTGTACCAGAAATGTCAATTATCTACGGGATTTCAAATGTCTTTTTATGCCTGGTTTTCCCTGGTTTTATTTTTAAAATGACAAAAAATAACAATATCATTAGCACGTGTCAGCATTAATTAATTAACACCATGCATCATATTTGTTGTGTATGCAAAACGAGAAAGTATTTCATATTAAATACATTGCAGTTAAGAAAATATATGAAAATAAACATAAGTACC
>NW_018457759.1:0-446 GCF_002113885.1 Mizuhopecten yessoensis
ACAGATCTACTCTGGATGTTATATACATATCCCTTTATCCTTTACTGATCTACTCTGGATGTAATATACATATCCCTTTATCCTTTACTGACCCACTCTGGATGTAATATACATATCCCTTTATCCTTTACTGACCCACTCTGGATGTTATATATACATATCACATGATCCTTTATAGACCCTCTCTGGATGTAATATACATATCCCTTTATCATTTACAGACCCACTCTGGATGTTATATACATATCCCTTTATCCTTTACAGATCTACTCTGGATGTTATATACATATCCNCTTTATCATTTACAGACCCACTCTGGATGTTATATACATATCCCTTTATCCTTTACAGATCTACTCTGGATGTTATATACATATCCTTTATCCTTAACAGACCCACTTTGGATGTTATATACATATCCCTTTACCCTTTACAGACCCACTCTG
>NW_018457760.1:0-446 GCF_002113885.1 Mizuhopecten yessoensis
AAGATTGTAAAGCGAAAATGGCGTCTACAGTAGAAGTGTTTTTTCCAAAACTAAACTGGGCGTCTGTTACTTTATTATATTTCATTTCAAACGATACAAGTCTTTCATTTATGATAGCAGTAAAAAGTTTACCAGCATAACTAAACAAGGTGATACCTCTATAGTTGTCCGTGTTATTAATGTCACCTTTTTTAAAAACAGGAACTATATTACCAAGTGACCACGATGATGGGAAACAACCAGACTTGAATATATTATTGAATAATAACAATAAACATGGCATTAAAATATCTTTGCAATTGATAAAATATTCATTAAAAATTCCATCTTGACCACAAGCTTTGTTAGATTTAAGTTTTTTAATAGCAGCCAGAATCTCCATCTCTGTTATTTCTATATCGAGTTCATGAGGAAGTAGATCCTCCGACTTCACGTCATAATCATTA
>NW_018457761.1:0-446 GCF_002113885.1 Mizuhopecten yessoensis
CATCAGCATCATTTCATAGAAGAAACATATATTTTAAGTATATATGCAGACCCAACTATGGAACTTCGAAACTGTGTTTATGATAATAGGACTAAATTATTATAATAACACCACATTTTGAATATACTTAAGCTAACCACCTGTTTCAGGACTGCCAGTCACTGGTAGTGAATTACAAAGCAAGTTTCCATCTCATGGTTTGCATGTCTTTAGAAAGCTTCTGTTGTTGTGTCTCGAGGATGTCGCTGAATAAAGATGACAATTCAAATAAGTTAAAACTATGACGGGTTATCCATATAAATCTTGACATTCCATTTAGGTAACTAAACAAAATATTAAATTCTTTTATTGATCAGCATGAAGTTTAATTGTATTGTGTTTAATATGTCTTTGTATTAAATGTCACCCAAGTGACAGGCATCTGGTTTCAAAAGCATATCCGATGG
>NW_018457762.1:0-446 GCF_002113885.1 Mizuhopecten yessoensis
ACTAATGTCGGAAGCGTACTACCCCAGACCGGCAGGTAAATGAGTCTGCCTTTAATCAACAATCATTGCTGTATTTTATAAAAGTTGTATATGTATCCTGGCCGTATTAATATTTTTAATTAGTTCTCCTTGGTCAACGTGTTGCAGTTGTATACCACAATTATTTCTGTTAATTTGCATTTTACACCATAATAGTTTCTGTGAACAAGCATTTTATGAAAATTCAATCTCAACATGTGTCCCGCAGTTTATGAGCAAATTTGCCATTAGTTACCTTATTTCATTCACTTGTTTGTACATGCATGTGTTAATTATTTAATCTGAGGTTCTATGATAATAATAATAATAATATACAACATTTATATAGCGTCCTATATAGTTTGTAAAATTACTCTAAAGCCCTTTACAATATATGGATAATAGTAATGGTTATAATTGTGAAAACA
>NW_018457763.1:0-446 GCF_002113885.1 Mizuhopecten yessoensis
GATACACATGATACACATGATACACATGAAACACATGGTACACATAATACACAAGATACACATAATGCACATAATACACATGGTACACATAAATACACATAATACACATAATACACATGGTACACATGGGACACATAATACACATACTGCACATACTACACATGGTACACATAATACACATGATACACATAATACACATGATACACATGATACACATGGTACACATGGTACACATGATACACATGATACACATGACACACATAATACACATGATACACATGATACACATGATACACATGATACACATGGTACACATGATACACATGATACACATGATACACATGATACACATNCACACAATACACATGATACACATAATACATAAATACACATAATACACGTGGTACACATGATACACATGATACACATGGTACACATAATACACA
>NW_018457764.1:0-446 GCF_002113885.1 Mizuhopecten yessoensis
ATATAAGGATATACGCTACTTTACCGTGACATGGATACATAAGGACATACACTGATTTACCGTGACATGGAGATATAAGGATATACGCTACTTTACCGTGACATAGAGATATACGGATGTACACTGCTTTACCGTGACATGGAGATATAAGGATATACGCTACTTTACCGTGACATGGAGACATAAGGATATACGCTACTTTACCGTGACATAGAGATATACGGATGTACACTGCTTTACCGTGACATGGAGATATAAGGATATACGCTACTTTACCGTGACATNTAAGGATATACGCTACTTTACCGTGACATAGAGATATAAGGATATACGCTACTTTACCGTGACATAGAGATATACGGATGTACGCTACTTTACCGTGACATGGAGATATACGGATGTACGCTACTTTACCGTGACATGGAGACATAAGGATATACGCTACT
>NW_018457765.1:0-446 GCF_002113885.1 Mizuhopecten yessoensis
CATTCACTTGGTAGTCCTTCATCCCAGCATGTTAATTGCCAAATAGCATCACCCTGGGCCTTTTGCTTATTAAGAAGAAGTCATTCAATGGTTTTAAACATATTTGCGATCCCTGTGACCTTGAAATATATATGTCAAGGTCATTCATTTGAACTAGGTAGTCCTTCATCCAAGCATGATCCTGGCATTTTTCTAGGCCTATTGGTTATTCTAGGCCTATTGTTTAAAGGTTTAGAACATATTTGACCCTGTGACCTTAAAAAAATAATGAAGGTCATTCATTTGAATAAACTTTACAGCCCTTCATCCCAGCATGCTTCTAGCCAAATATCATCACCCTAGGCCTATTGGTTATTCAGAAGNAGAAGAAGTTGTTTAAATTTTTAAAACATATTAGCCCTATGTGACCTTGAATATAAGTCAAGGTCATTTATTTGAACAAACTT
>NW_018457766.1:0-446 GCF_002113885.1 Mizuhopecten yessoensis
ACTATGACGTGTGTCGTTTTTATACCTTACTTATTATCCCTCTCTACTGTTCCGCACTTTTTACACTTTGATATGTGTCCTGTTTATACCTTACTCATTATCTCCCTCTGCTGTACACGGTCATTTTACACTTTGACGTGTGTCTTGTTTATACCTTACTTATTATCTCCCTCTGCTGTACACGGTCATTTTACATTTTGACGACTGTCCTGTTAATACCTTACTTATTATCTCCCTCTGCTGTACACGGTCATTTTACACTCTGACGTGTGTCTGGTTTATACCTTACTTANCCTTACTTATAATCTCCCTCTGTTGTACCGGTCATTTTACACTATGACGTGAGTCTTGTTTATATCTTACTTATAATCTCCCTCTGCTGTACACAGTCATTTTACACCATGACGTGTGTCCTGTTTATTCCTTACTTATTATCTCCCACTACT
>NW_018457767.1:0-446 GCF_002113885.1 Mizuhopecten yessoensis
TATATGCTGCCTTAGACTTTATAACAGTGATTGGTGTTTGAGACCAAGTACACTTCATATATGCTGCCTTAAACTTTATAACAGTGATTGGTGTTTGGGACCTAGCACACCTCCTATATGCTGCCTTAGACTTTATAACAGTGATTGGTGTTTGGGACCTAGCACACTTCCTATATGCTGCCTTANGGACCTAGCACACTTCCTATATGCTGCCTTAGACTTTATAACAGTGATTTGTGTTTGGGATCAGCACACTTCCTATATGCTGCCTTAAACTTTATAACAGTGATTGGTGTTTGATTTATCTCCATAAATGATACACTTTAACATTATACAAATGATTTGTGGTACGAGTAACCTCCCTTATGCCTTCCTATGGATTAAACAGCTCCACATGTTAGAGATTGTTTGTTTGTTTGATTTTGTTTAACGTCCTATTAACAGCT
>NW_018457768.1:0-446 GCF_002113885.1 Mizuhopecten yessoensis
TATTCGATACAGATATTCCTATCCAAACTCACTTAGCCACTAAAATGACAAAATATCATCAATATTATTCTGGTGTTCAGCAAGGTAACATTTACATGTTAGTAATATAACCTTGAACATATTTTGCTGAGTAACTATCACAGCTTAGTGTCCATAAAAGAGTTTTCTATTTGCAGGAATTTAGGAGATGTAGTTCAATTTTGACTAGTTTGACACACTCTGGGATGAGATTCCATGGATACTTATTTATGCTGTAAATGTCCTCTGACAACTGACTGTCTTAGAGAGATTATGACTGCTTCCTCTTTGATTTCCTTCACGTCTGGTTTATCTGTTGCTGTAATCATGAACCGTATAATACTCTACGTCTCTGCTGTAATGTGCCCTAATTATGATGGCAAACTGGTAACAATTTAAGTTGAGATAGGAACTGAAAATACAAAAAT
>NW_018457769.1:0-446 GCF_002113885.1 Mizuhopecten yessoensis
GAGTTAACAGTATTTTTGTTCTAAATTAGTTTAAATGTCATTTAAATGTCATATAAACATGCCATGGTCAGTAATTTGAACAGAGTTGATGATATTGCACTCTTTTGTAGCTATCAGTATATACTCTATGTCAATATTCAAAGAATCTTGGAACTCAAATAGACGAAACAATTAACAAACCTAGTATTTGATTTGAATTGATAATAGATCGAGAATGGATAACTTTTTAATTAGTAGACTGTAACTTTTGAATAGCTTATTAAGATTTATTCATGCTCAACTATTTTTTAAAATTCAAGGAAATATTTATTTAAATTAACTTTAATTTTTTTTGTTTATCTTTGCTATTTAATAATGTAATGAAACATTGCATGTATCTGTCATCATATAGTTATTGTTTACTTTTATGATATGGGATTTTTTTCTTTTCTCAAATATTCACATTA
>NW_018457770.1:0-446 GCF_002113885.1 Mizuhopecten yessoensis
AGCAAAGCTGCATATTTATGCATGTTTTTTAATCAGTGATTAAATATGATGTTTTCTTGACGAACTCCCGGTAATTTTTGTGCATGTTCAGTTCTCTTATATCATTTTTTTTTTTCATTTTAACAGATGAAATTTCTCATCCTTGCATTTTGAATGTGGAAGGCCTTGACATTGGGATGCAGAAGGCAAGGGAATATCGCAGAACTAAAAAAAAAAAAAAAATGAACATTTTCTTCAAGTTTATCAACCACATGCTTTCTTATTATATCTTAGTAGGTTGGCATGGTTACCTAAACAGTGTGCATACCAGGTCATTGTTAAACCATTTTGATTGACAGGTGGAAATATGTCGGTTTTAGCTTGGTCAATGATTTATTATACTGAAAATAATCATACAGGAAATGGGGTGACTTTCAGGTCATTTTGACATATTTCTAGTTTGTATA
>NW_018457771.1:0-446 GCF_002113885.1 Mizuhopecten yessoensis
TACATATGAACTTGCAGCTGCAGTTATAAAGGCCTTTATTTGGAATTTATATTAATATTTGTGATTATAAAGAAGATAATCTACTCAAATTGAATCTATGGTGCTGCAGCTGCAGTTACGCCTTAATAAGAAAAGAACTATTATTTCTACAAAAAATGACAACTGCGTCTTGAATGTTAAAGATTAAACAAACTTTTTTACACAATTTGAAGGTATAATGCTGCAGCCGCAGATTCAAGTTACACAAGACAAAAAACTTTATTTTGTATTCAAATTTAAAGTGTACATATGGCACTGCAGGTGCAGTTAGTCCACTAGCTGGAAATTGTTTACAAAACTTTATAATGGACATGTAATTAAAGAAGATAATCTATTGAAATTGTAGCTAGACGCTGCAGCCACAGTAATGCCTTAATAAGAAAAGAACTATTAATCTACAAAAATTG
>NW_018457772.1:0-446 GCF_002113885.1 Mizuhopecten yessoensis
TATGTCAGTATCATTTTTATTGACATTATTTTTTTAAAATATTGTCTTTCATTTTTTTTTATAATTCACTCCTTTTTACATAAATTTCCATTTAAAATCCTTAAAATTCTGACAACCTATATTTTCTTTGTGGCAGAAAATGTTCTTTACTTTAAAGCAATATAACTACAAAATTTGAAGAAATTCTACTGAGAAATGGTGACACAATCCTATTACCATAATTGCTAAGCGTTTATACATTGCTAAGTCATGAAATCAATGTCTTTATTATATAAATACTTTACCGGAATATATGTAATTAATTGATATGGCACATTAAGAAATAAATAATTAACCGGACACTTTGTAACTAATTGATAAGGCACATTAAGAAATAATTATTTAACCGAAACCTTGTAATTAATCTGAGTGACAACTAAAGAAACAGTGTGTTGGTGATGTGACTG
>NW_018457773.1:0-446 GCF_002113885.1 Mizuhopecten yessoensis
TATTAGTACCTCACCCTAGCTATTAACACACTGGATATCGTACCATATCAATGGTTACATGATTAGTACCTCACCCTAGCTATAAACACAATGGATATCGTAGTGCATCAATGGTTACATTATTAGTACTTCACCCTAGCTATTAACACACTGGATATCGTACTACATTAATGGTTTCCCTATTAGTACTTCACCCTAGCTATTAACACACTGGATATCGTATTACATCAATGGTTACATTATTAGTACTTCACCCTTGCTATTAACACACTGGCTATCGTACTACATTAATGGCTACATTATTGGTACTTCACCCTAGCTATTAACACACTGGATATCGTACTACATTAATGGTAATATTANGACACACTGGATATCGTATTACATTAATGGTAACATTTTTAGTACTTCACCCTAGTTATTAACACACTGGTTATCTAGCTATT
>NW_018457774.1:0-446 GCF_002113885.1 Mizuhopecten yessoensis
AGCAGTCACTTAGGCAAGACTAAGTGTATTCAGAGAGCAAGAACTACATTGTGTTTCAAATGTATGTCACCTGATGTACCATGTGTCAGTGTTACCCTACGGGTGTTTCAAAGGTATGTCACCTGATGTACCATGTGTCAGTGTTACCCTACAGGTGTTTCAAAGGTATGTCACATGATGTACCATGTGTCAGTGTTACCCTACAGGTGTTTCAAAGNTTTCAAAGGTATGTCACCTGATGTACCATGTGTCAGTGTTACCCTACAGGTGTTTCAAAGGTATGTCACCTGATGTACCATGTGTCAGTGTTACCCTACAGGTGTTTCAAAGGTATGTCACCTGATGTACCATGTGTCAGTATTACCCTACAGGTGTTTCAAAGGTATGTCACATGATGTACTATGTGTCAGTGTTACCCTACAGGTGTTTCAAAGGTATGTCACCTG
>NW_018457775.1:0-446 GCF_002113885.1 Mizuhopecten yessoensis
GAGGTAAGGTCATATGACATGTAGAGGTAAGGTCATATGACAACTCTGTCTTTACCTTAGATACTTATGTATGTATCATTGACTTATAATGTAGAACAGGACTAGTGCTTGGGTGTTACACACAGCACACAAGTTGTACTCGCCGAGTCCTTTACTATCGCACCTGAATGAGACACGAGACACACAGGGTGTAACATGACACTTTAGGGTGCGTTGTTCCTTGCCTTTTCACTCAGTAAAATTAGACAGGCTGTGCACAAATTTCTATTAACAAATCTGGATCAGAAATTACAGATAGGTAAAAATTTTATTAACAGGATCAGTAAAGGTCTGTTTCTGTTCTCAAGACAGTACCTTTTTCTAATCAATCAATAAGAAAAATCCTATTTGTAACAAGATTAAAATTATCACAACACCTAGCAGTCAAAAGAGAAACTATTTTTGTG
>NW_018457776.1:0-446 GCF_002113885.1 Mizuhopecten yessoensis
CATGTTTATATATTTGCAGGTATGTTGGCCCAGTTAATTATTTCGTTAACAAAGGAAAAATCCTGTTATTTCATTATCTGATTAAGTAACCAGCAACCGACCGTGGAGAAGTTGATTTGTACTTTAATTTTTAAATCATAGTATACTGTAAAAGCATATATTTGCGTTGGGGGTTAAATTTCGTTGTTTTGGTTTTGGGACAAGTTCGTGGGGAAAATATTTCGTGGAATCAATATTTTCAAACTCAGTTATTTTATGTTTGACACCTGGACAATAAGACTTACCGTACATCGCCCGAGGTGATCACCCATCCACTCCAGGTGAAATTTTCACACCTCGCTTCACCCCAGTCAGTGGAAAAAAATAGATCGACCATCGCTCGATGGTCACCGTACTGCTTACGAGGTACAGGTAAGACCCGGCGAGATAAACTCACACTATGGGTA
>NW_018457777.1:0-446 GCF_002113885.1 Mizuhopecten yessoensis
AAGATTTTTTTTTGAAATTTCAGTCAATTCAACCCTTTTTGGCCCACCCACCAGCCCCGGGGGATCAGTCAGGGCTCATATTTGCATACCATCAAACTGCTATCCAATACTGATAATGCTAACCCAAATTGAATTACTTCCAATGAAAATTAAACAAATGTTGGTCCAAAATGTGAATTCCCTATATACACTATAGTAAATTTTATCTCCTCCCAAGGGGGAGTGAGACCCCAGGGTCAAGAAATTCACAATTTTGGTAAAGCACCTGAAGACCCTTCCATCTATGAAGAGTATTTGATTCTACCATATCTGGGTCTTGAGAAGAAGATTTTTGAAATTTTAGTCAATTTGACCCTTTTTGACCCCCCTCAGGCCCCTGGGGGCCGGGGACCATCCAGGCAACTACTTTTGTTGACCTTTGGCCATGGAAGGTCCCTGCAAAATTT
>NW_018457778.1:0-446 GCF_002113885.1 Mizuhopecten yessoensis
TGTATAGTTCAGTATAAAATGTATATAGTTCAGTTTAAAATGTGTGAAGTTCAGTATAAAATGTGTATAGATCAGTATAAAATGTATATAGTTCAGTATAAAATGTGTATAGTTAAGTATCAAATGTATATAGTTCAGTATAAAATGTATATAGTTCAGTATAAAATGTGTATAGTTCAGTATAAAATGTATATAGTTCAGTTTAAAATGTGTATAGTTCAGTATAAAATGTATATANTGTATAGTTCAGTATAAAATGTATATATTCAGTATGAAATATGTATATAGTTCAGTATAAAATGTGTATAGTTCAAAACGATTACCATTTTAAGACTTTCAATTCTGCAATCGTTTTGAAGATTCATTATGTGAACATTTCAACACGCGAAAACACATTTATCTGTTTTAGAGGAGGTATACATACGATATGGGTTGTTGTACGATTT
>NW_018457779.1:0-446 GCF_002113885.1 Mizuhopecten yessoensis
AATTTTACACAATTTCAGCATTTATTAAATTGATATACATTATTGTTCACAAGCAACAAACAAATCATGATGACCTTAGATTTTTACAAATGAACAAACATATTCATAACTGTGCTAACAATAACTTCAAAGTGTTCCCTATTTACCAAATGCATTCATCTGATGTGATAAAGAGGAAAGTTAAGGAGTCGGAGTTAATGAAACTGTTGAAACCCAGTCTGAATAGTTCACATTAAAGTCGACGTGTCATGCTTTAAGCAATTGCTGTGCTTTAAATATTATTGTTCATATTTTATTGTTGCCGTAAATGAAACAATTTGTATCTCCCGTATTTTTTATTGTTGGTAAGATCATTAAGTTATGCATTTGTCTAAGTAATGTAACGTCACAATTTAGCTTGAATTGTTGTTGACGTCATGGATTTATGTGTATGCCTTCTGTGACGT
>NW_018457780.1:0-446 GCF_002113885.1 Mizuhopecten yessoensis
CATGTGTTTTATATTAAAGCCCACCATCTGTGGACCATGTCATGTTATTTATTATAAAACCCACTATCTGTGGACAATGTTATGTATTTAATATTAGAGCCCACCATCTGTGGACCATGTTATGTGTTTTATATTAAAGCCCACCATCTGTGGACCATGTAATGTGATTTATATTAAAGCCCACCATCTGTGGACAATGTCATGTGTTTTATATTAAAGCCTACCATCTGCGGACCATGTCATGTATTCAATTTTAAAGCCCACCATCTGTGGACACTGTTATGTATTTAATATTAGAGCCCACCATCTGTGGACAATGTCATGTGTTTTATATTAAAGCCTACCATCTGTGGACCATGTCATGTATTCAATTTTAAAGCCCACCATCTGTGGACAATGTAATGTATTTAATATTAGAGCCCACCATCTGTGGACCATGTTATGTG
>NW_018457781.1:0-446 GCF_002113885.1 Mizuhopecten yessoensis
AGGCTAAAGATGAGACAAAGAAATAGGATACATAAGAAAGCCAGAATAAATATAAGCAAATAAGGAGTGCTGTTATTAATCAGGTAAGAGATGCAAAACATTATTATCTTGATAAACTTCAAAAGTCTCTAAGTAATAAATCTTTGCCCCCTAATAAATGGTGGAAAATTGCTAAATCCATAACTAATTTTAACAATAAAACTGAACCGATTCCACCATTGAATGTTAATAATACACTGATTCAACATCCAACTGATAAAGCTGAAGCCCTTAATGACTATTTTACTTCTATAGCCACAACATCAGAGATACACTTGCTGAACCTCCAGTATTAGATATTTCCACTCTATCAAAGTTCGAAAACAGAATAATCTCTGAGCAAGATGTTGATGATCAAATTTCTATATTAAATGAAAATAAACCAGCAGGACCTGATGGCATATTAC
>NW_018457782.1:0-446 GCF_002113885.1 Mizuhopecten yessoensis
CAAACAAACACCAGTTAGATAAACACAACAGTGATATGGAGACAAAAAGTATATAAATGCTAGTATATATAAAGACAAAACATTTCATAGCACCGTGAAGACTAATTAAAATTAAAAAGACTTGATAAACCTTGTACTGAATAAATTAAAAAAAGGATCTATGGTTAGATATACACAACAATTAAGTGAAAACGAGAATAATATTAGTAAAGGTATCAAAATCATTTCAAAACACTAAACAAACTACTTCGAATGAAAAATATACAAACTTGTATATATATTAAGTTATTGTGTTTAAGTTGTTGGTTTACGTTAAAAAGAAATCAAAGCATGTACTAATTTCCTAATTTAAGCGTATGTTATTATTATTCAAAGTATCGATAGGAGAACTTACCAGCTTATGTGATGATCACCTTTGGTTCTGGCCCTTAAATAGCTCCCGTTCT
>NW_018457783.1:0-446 GCF_002113885.1 Mizuhopecten yessoensis
TTGTAAAATCTTCTTAAAGGAGGAAATAAAGAGAATAATAATAGATCAATCATGGCGTACCAAAGACTTGGGTAAAGTTCTCTTTGGAACGCCGCTTGTTATACCGTTAGAGTTTATATGTACTGTTATAACATAGATAAATCATGGTGTACCAAAGACTTGGGTAAAGTTCTCTATAGAACGTTTGTTATACCGTTAGAGTTTGTATATACTGTTATAACAGTATATATAAACTCTAACAGTATAACCAGTGTTCTCTTCGGAACACTGGTTATACTGTTAGAGTTTATATATACTGTTATAACATAGATCAATCATGCCGTACCAAAGACTTGGGTAAAGTTCTCTACGGATCGCTTGTTGTACCGTTAGAGTTTATATGTACTGTTATAACATAGATAAATCATGGCGTACCAAAGACCTGGGTAAAGTTCTCTATAGAACGT
>NW_018457784.1:0-446 GCF_002113885.1 Mizuhopecten yessoensis
TGGGGCCCACATTAATCGCTTCATATGGTTATTGTTCATTGGGCCAATACTACTCGCTTTATTTTGTTATTGTTCATGGAGCCGACACTAATCACTTCATTCGGTTATTGTTCATGGAGCCGACAATAATCGCTTCATTTGGTTATTGCTCATGGGACCGACACTAATCGCTTCATTTGGTTATTGTTCATGGGGCCCACACTCCTCGCTTCATTTGGTTATTGTTCATGGGGCCGACGCTAATCGCTCCATTTGGTTATTGTTCATGGGGTCGACACTAATCGCTTCATTTGGTTATTGATCATCGGGCCCACACTCATCGCTTCATTTGGTTATTGTCCATGGGGCCGACACTAATCGCTTCATTTTATTATTGTTCATGGGGCCCACATTACTCGCTACATTTGGTTATTGTTCATGGGGCTCACACTAATCGCTTCATTTGG
>NW_018457785.1:0-446 GCF_002113885.1 Mizuhopecten yessoensis
AATATAATCCAGTTACCTCCTCTACTTAAATAATCCAGCCATCTTCATTGCTAAATTGTACATTCATTCTTAGACTGTACGTAATCCAGCCATCTTTATTGCTAAATCATACATTCATTCTCAGACTGTAAGTAATTCAGCCATCTTTATTGCTAAATCATACATTCATTCTCAGACTGTACGTAATCCAGCCATCTTTATTGCTAAATCATACATTCATTCTCAGACTGTACGTAATCCAGCCATCTTTATTGCTAAATCATACATTCATTCTCAGACTGTANCCATCTTTATTGCTAAATCATACATTCATTCTCAGACTGTACGTAACCCAGCCATCTTTATTGCGAAATCATACATTCATTCTCAGACTGTAAGTGATACAGTCATCTTTATTGCTGAATCATACATTCATTCTCAGAATGTACGTAATCCAGCCATCTTTA
>NW_018457786.1:0-446 GCF_002113885.1 Mizuhopecten yessoensis
CACCTTTGAGCCCTGGTTGGTATATTTTGTAACTATCATTGGTGTACACCTTTAAGTCGTGGTTGGTATACTTTGTAACTTTCATTGCTGTACACCTTTGAGTGGTGGTTGGTATATTTTGTAACTATCCTTGCTGTCACCTTTGAGTCCTGGTTGGTATATTTTGTAATCATCATTGCTGAGAACTTTGTTGGTATATTTTGTAACTATCATTGCTGGGAACTTTGTTGGTATATTTGGTAACTATCATTGCTGTACACTTTTGAGTCCTGTTTGGTATATTTTGTAACTATCATTGCTGTCACCTTTGAGTCCTGGTTGGTATATTTTGTAACTATCATTGCTGAGAACTTTGTTGGTATATTTGGTAACTATCATTGCTGTACACTTTTGAGTCCTGTTTGGTATATTTTGTAACTATCATTGCTGTCACCTTTGAGTCCTGG
>NW_018457787.1:0-446 GCF_002113885.1 Mizuhopecten yessoensis
TGTACCACCTCAGTGACGTTACCTTTGTGTACAACCTCAGTGACGCTACCTTTGTGTACAACCTCAGTAACACTACCTTTATGTACAACCTCAGTGACATTACCTTTGTGTACCACCTCAGTGACACTACCTTTGTGTATAACCTCAGTGACGTTATCTTTGAGTACAATCTCAGTGACATTATCTTTATGTACCACCTCAGTGACTTTACTTTTGTGTACAACCTCAGTTACATTACCTTTGTGTACCACCTCAGTTACATTACCTTTGTGTACCACCTTAGTAACACTACCTTTGTGTACAACCTCAGTGACGTTATCTTTGAGTACAATCTCAGTGACGTTACCTTTGTGTACAATCTCAGTGACATTATCTTTATGTACCACCTCAGTGACTTTACTTTTGTGTACAACCTCAGTAACATTACCTTTGTGTACGACCTCAGT
>NW_018457788.1:0-446 GCF_002113885.1 Mizuhopecten yessoensis
ATCTAAGTGTCTTAACCGTGACATATACATTACTCTTAAGTGACTAAACCGTGACAGATACATTACACCTAAGTAACTTTACCATGACAGATACATTACATCTAAGTGTCTTAACCGTGACAGATACATTACACCAAAGTGTCTTAACCATGACAGATACATTACACATAAGTGACTTAACCATTACAGATGCATTACACCTAAGTGACTTAACCGTGACAGATACATTATACCTAAGTGACTTAACCGTGACAGATAGATGTACATGACATCTAAGTGATTTACCTGTGACAGATACATTACACCCAAATGTCTTAACCTTGACAGATACATTACACCTAAGTGACTTAACCCTGACAGACACATTACACCCAAGTGACTTAACCGTGACAGATACATTATACCTAAGTGACTTAACCCTGACAGATACATCACACCTAAGTGAC
>NW_018457789.1:0-446 GCF_002113885.1 Mizuhopecten yessoensis
TGGTCCTTTTTTAATGATTTTGTGTTCAAAGTATGGTTATGTTGGCGCCTTGATATTTTCTTTTAATATACTTTATAACGATTTATCAAGTTTTTTTTCATTTCTGAGACCTTGATAGGCTTTTCTAGGTATACAATTGACAGGTAGGTACATTGTTTTATGATATAATGTAATTGGCTAGGCCTGCGGAGGCCCTGCTACCATATTCTACTCTTGAAGGTTGATACAGTCTGTACCAACCTTGGTGATAAGACATAAATATCTCAACCCAAGGGGTGAGATTTCAAAATGTTTTGCAAAGGGCTAGCTTTTTTAAGGATCTCACCCGAAGGTTGAGATTTTTTTAGTATTACTACCAAAGTGGGAAATGATTTTCCCCACTTCAATTGAAAGCGGTTATTGCATGAAATGGGGTGGGGTGGGGGTGGGGGTCTCTTTCCAGACAG
>NW_018457790.1:0-446 GCF_002113885.1 Mizuhopecten yessoensis
GATGTTAGACATCGACCAAAGTCTTCATCTCATCTACACTTTACACTAGGATGTTAGACATCTACCAAAGTCTCCATCACATCTACACTTTCCAGTAGGATGTTAGACATCGACCAAAGTCTTCATCACATCTACACTTTACAGTAGGATGTTAGACATCTACCAAAGTCTCCATCACATCTACACTTTACAGTAGGATGTGAGCCATCGACCAAAGTCTTCATTTCATCTACACTTTACAGTAGGATGTTAGACATCGACCAAAGTCTTCATCTCATCTACACTTTACAGTAGGATGTTAGACATCNCTCCATCACATCTACACTTTACAGTAGGATGTGAGCCATAGACCAAAGTGTTCATCACATCTACACTTTACAGTAGGATGTTAGACATCTACCAGTCTCCATCACATCTACACTTTACAGTAGGATGTTAGACATCGA
>NW_018457791.1:0-446 GCF_002113885.1 Mizuhopecten yessoensis
ATGTCAACCCCAGCCTTTCCGTTCTCCAATATCATCATCCCTCGAATTCACCGTACACTGTTGTAAACTTTATCTACGTAAAATAACCTAAGTAAAATTATAGCTCATTCCAAAGTTAACCCCTGTTTCTTCAATGTGTTTCTCAACAGTTTCGCTCAAACCGGATTAATCGGCCGTGGAAAAATGTTCACGTGAATTAGTTTCGGGATCCCCGAAATGACGTTGCGAGTTTACGTCATATAACTACTCTAAATGTATGAATTAATGAACAAGTTAGTAATTTAAAAGATGTTTTTTTGTTTTCCTTCCCATTGATAGAGATTTGGAATTATAGGGATTGAATATGCTTCCCTACGACCACTCATGTGGTGTGTAGGTAATTTTTCGACGTTTATACTTGCATGAATATTAGAAATATACAGATTGAATCCCTATATAATATTTCA
>NW_018457792.1:0-446 GCF_002113885.1 Mizuhopecten yessoensis
ATAGCGTCCAGCACCCCGTCCACCACTGTGCAGCATTTGCTGCCCAGTCCGGTGGTAAGTGATGCCTCGGCTGGATTTTACGGTGGTGTGAGCACTGGAGTAAAAACCTATGCTCCCAGCTCTATCCCTTGTGCCTCCTCCCCAGGTTTTCCTACGGCTGCGTTTGGTTATGCCGGTGCACGCTGCTCCCCTGGTGGGGCTTGTTTTACTGGCCCTACAGGTTTTGGCCCTGCTGTAGGTCACTCTGGGTGGAGTTTGTCAGGTCAGTCAGGTGTGGTTTATGGCGGCGGGTGTGTAGGTGGCCCTAGGTTCCTAACCCCTCCCTCCCAACCCCCCCACCCCACCCCCAAACCGATCCTGCCTCCGGTTTCGGGCATTAGGTTGGTGGCTCTGTTCCAGGATCCTCCCTGGTTTATCCCACCTATTTGCAGGGTGGGATTGGAGCT
>NW_018457793.1:0-446 GCF_002113885.1 Mizuhopecten yessoensis
TTTCAAGTAAATATTATTTGCACAATCGACATCATTAATATTCACGTAGTTCAGAATTTGATGAGATAGAATTCAGTAGTGTAATTGGTAACAGAATTACAGACGGGCTGGGAAATTACCTAGGCCTATTTTTAGTAGCGGTCTGTAACACTTTTCTATTTATAAGTCGAGGTTTGTAACACTTTCCTATTCATAGAACGAAGTCTGTAACATATTTATAGACTCGTCACATGACGTCGCTCATCCAATCAGGGCTGGGAATTAGCACCAGTCATATAATAATATCAATTATACGTTGGACGGAAATGCACCAGCCCTTCCTTTGTTTCATTGACCAGTTTGTTTATTTCCCCAGTAATCTGTTGTCATCTAATCTATATATTCTGTATAATAATCGGACAATAGCGATCTTCTATTTGTGGAAACAGGAGGAACAACCCATATCT
>NW_018457794.1:0-446 GCF_002113885.1 Mizuhopecten yessoensis
ACACAAGACATGTGACTTAATAATTATACAGACACAAGACATGTGTCTTAATAATTATACAGACATAAGACATGTGGCTTAATAATTATACAGACACAAGACATGCGGCTTAATAATTATACAGACACAAGACATGTGACTTAATAATTATACCGACACAAGACATGTGACTTAATAATTATACAGACACAAGACATGTGTCTTAATAATTATACAGACATAAGACATGTGGCTTAATAATTATACAGACACAATACATGTGACTACATAGTTATACAGTCATAAGACATGTGGCTTAATAATTATACAGACACAATACATGTGACTACATAGTTATACAGTCATAAGACATGTGACTTAATAGTTATATAGTCATAAGACATGTGGCTTAATAATTATATAGACAAAAGACATGTGGCTTAATAATTATACAGACACAAGACATG
>NW_018457795.1:0-446 GCF_002113885.1 Mizuhopecten yessoensis
GCGTCAGTAAAGATTTTGGAATTAAGAAGTCCCAGGTTCAAATTTTAGTTTGGCCCCAATGAAGTGTAAAATACAGTCACATGATTTACAATGAAAATCTAAGATCTAATTGACTAGTTATACTGCATGCTGAAAATATATCATTTTGAAATGTTATGCCTTAAGGATCCCTGTTCCACTGTACTGTGTTTTTTCCTATATACAGTTACCTCCCCTTAACTTCTTTAAGGATCCCTGTCACACTGCACTGTCGTTTTTCCTATAAACAGTAACATCCCCTTAACTTCCTTAAGGATCCCTGTCCCACTGCACTGTGGTTTTTCCTATATATACAGTTACCTCCCCTTAACTTCTTTAAGGATCCCAGCTGTTCCACTGTACTGTGGATTGTCCTATATACCGTGACCTCCCCTTAATTTGGCTTTGGATATAACTGTAGCACAGTT
>NW_018457796.1:0-446 GCF_002113885.1 Mizuhopecten yessoensis
CCAACAGCTGAGGTCATTTAGGACGTGCCTCCGTGTGTGTTGTGTATGCGTGACTGTGCTGGAGACAAGGTATGTTGTTGTTTTGATAGCGCGAAATCTGATGTCGACTTGATAGTGCTACCTCACTTAAATACCATGCCGAAGGCACCCAGCACAGCATTCCGCCCGGTTACATTATACTGACAACGGATGAACCAGTTACTTGCATTCCCCTTGATGCTGAATGTTAAGCAAGGAATAACAATTACCATTTTTGAGGACTTGGTATGTCCCGGCCTGGAGACAGAACCCATTGCCTTCCTCCCCTGTGCGAACGTTCAACATTAAAGTCAAAAGTACGGTATTGCCAGGCAAGAACTAAAACAGAATCAGTATGGAAAAGTACGTCACAGTACTATCACAGGCTTTCGAAGTGTGGACCTTTGTTTAAATTCTTATAGATTTTA
>NW_018457797.1:0-446 GCF_002113885.1 Mizuhopecten yessoensis
GACATAGAGGCAAGTTTGTCTGCGTCCATCATTTAACTGATCTTTACTTAAAAAAATACATAGAAAAGCATGTTTTTGCAATATTTGCAAAATTCTTATCATGTGATAAAATCATCTTAAAAGTCTTTTTCATTTTACAAGAAATTCATGAAACTGATCACAAATTTTTCATTTGTGCTCTCCAGAGGCTCGTTAAAAGAAAACTTTTCATAAATCTTGTATGAAATGGAAACTTGTGAATATCTTAGGTACATTGTAAGCATATCCAACGGAAACAGTAATAAGGTATCAGTGATTGAAGGACAGTACTATATATCACCTGGACCAATTTGAAATAATTATAAGCTGAGGTCATAATAACATTATAGGACAATTTGCTGCCAATATAAGAGAGAATAATGTCAGCTTTCAGCCTTGAAATGAAAATCTTTTTAGTACTTGCTCAA
>NW_018457798.1:0-446 GCF_002113885.1 Mizuhopecten yessoensis
GTTTGTCTGTAACAAAAAACGTTTTGTTCAGTAAATCATGTTCTATATGAATGGTTCATTATATTGATACAAGTCTTGTTCATTGCCTTGAAAAAATACTAAATCATAATCTTTCGATATTCTGAACGCCAAAAATCTTGACAACTTTCGAACAATTTGAAATGTCTGGATTAAATCAAAAATTGGAAATAATTTTTGCTATACAGATAATGTATGGTTAGTTATAATTTAATAAGGGAGGCGTTTTCACGTATTGATGTATTTCAATATTCATAGTATGTTATGGACAAAATACCAAAATGACATAAATAAACCCTTCACAGTTCCATGCGGAGGAGCATGTGAACGTTATGCATAGATTGACAAAGGAAGCAACCAACGTGTATGCAACACATGATGCTTCCTCTGAAAAGGATCATGTACTTGCTAGTGACGCTAAAACGTAT
>NW_018457799.1:0-446 GCF_002113885.1 Mizuhopecten yessoensis
TCGTCTTCATTCTCAGCACCGCTGTCGCCACCTCCTCAAATTCGTTCAACCCGAGGCTAACACATTTGCCCCGGGAGGCTAGGTGAACGTAAAGTTCACCATTTCCCTCAAACTTGTTGAGGGTGATTTTCAATTTTGGTGATAGCTTACACACCAATTTGTTTCGTCCATTTACACATATAACTTCAACTACACCAAAATTAAAAAACATTTTTTTTAAATCTGTTCACGTGTGCTTCCTGTGATATTGCGTCAAAAATATGGCAAGTGGTGTTAATGTGAAATTGCGCCTTTATAGAGACTTCGACTCGGTAGTACCAGAGACCTAAATTTACTTTAGGTCTCTGGTAGTTCCAAACTGAACTCTTATTGATAGATTGAGTAAATCTATCTAAAACAGTTTTTTATGTCTGTATACAATCAATATCTGGTGCTAATGAATACAT
>NW_018457800.1:0-446 GCF_002113885.1 Mizuhopecten yessoensis
TGTTAAAAACGATTAAACATTTTATTATAATTACCATGTAACATGAACTTGACTAATCGATATTGTTTATGTAAACAATTTCACTTCCTTATGATGTCATATGAATGCACCAAGAGACTCTGAAGACATGCCAGTTTAATGCAATTTAATATTTAAACAATTTCATTTATTTTCATAGAACAATTTATCTAAAGAATGCTTAGTTCGTTTTAACCACATTCAGGAATTGAAAATCTCCTTCACATACTTTCGAAAACGTCTGTTTCGTTTGTCAAGCAATATGTAAAATGCTTGTTAAAGACAACAGACGTTTTTTCAAACCTGGTAACTAAGTTTTCAATTTCGGTTTGTAGTCAAAACGAACTCCTCATCAATACCAAAATGACGAATCTCATTCCGATAGCAACATATCTAGACTATGATGTATGGCTTTCTACACATTGCAA
>NW_018457801.1:0-446 GCF_002113885.1 Mizuhopecten yessoensis
ATGGCTTCACCTGGTGAAGATGCAGTATTCAATATCGAGACTTTTACCTCAGCATCCATGTTCACATGTTTGTGTGCATTCTCCAACAGGATCAATAACTTAGGAACATCAAATCCTCAGCTACCACCCTGTATTGACCTTCAGCTCTCCAAAGTCACAACAGGTTCAGTTCACTATCCTCTGATCTGTTCATTGCCAACAGTTTGTCACACTTGCACAGAACTGGGTTTAGATATTTTTGCTCGGGTGGTGAGATGAAACCCAAAATGGCGGCGCAGTGAGGTGGGAGTGTCTAAAGGCTCCACTGTAGACAGAGGTTCTATAGCTGTCATTGATTCCACTGCCAAGCACTCCAGGAACAGGCAAATCAATTCACTGATCAATAACCCTCTCTCTGCAGCCAAGGAACACTGGGCCATGTAGGGAAGACAAGTCTAGGCACACAT
>NW_018457802.1:0-446 GCF_002113885.1 Mizuhopecten yessoensis
GAAGAACAGGACAATTTTCCGGACGTTTTAAAATTTGAATGAAATGACGAGAGATTCATGTTTCTTATTTTCCATACACTGTAAAGGTAACTAAATCTAGACTATATAAATACAGCTGAGTATACACAAAACTTATCGTTACCGCCATCTAAAATTCTAAATATTAACACTAAATCCGTCAATAGAAAACAAATCTTAAATTTGACATCAAACTCAAAACACCAAAAATATACCACTAACGCAGTTTTTGTGGCAAGACGACGTTTTCAAAATACCTCCGGATTATACCGAGTTTAAATACGTATGCCATGTGAAAGGATAGGAAGTGTACTTCCGGTAAATACCGAAAATCTGCAGGTGTAACAACAGTATAACAAAATACTGGTTTACTGTTCCTCTTGCATATCTATCCTATGTTTATCACTGCAAGAGAATCCAAGACAATC
>NW_018457803.1:0-446 GCF_002113885.1 Mizuhopecten yessoensis
TCAATTACCTCCAAACTGTGATTACCTCCATTACCTCCAAACTGTTATCACCTCCATAACCTCCAAACTGTGTATATCTCCATCACCTTCAAACTGTGATTACCTCCATTACCGCCAAATTGTGATTAGCTCAAAACTGTGATTACCTCCATTACCTTCAAACTGTGATCACCTCGATTACCTCCAAACTGTGTATACCCCCATTACCTCCAAACTGTGATTACCTCAATTACCTCCAAGTTGTGATCATCTCCATAACCTCCAAACTGTGATTACATCCATTACCTCCAAACTGTGATAACCTCCATTACCTCCAAACTGTGATCACCTCTAATACCTCCAAACTGTGATTACTTCCATTACCTCCAAACTGTGATCACCTCCATAACCTCTAAACTAAGATTACCTCCAAACTGTGATTACCTCCATTACCTCCAAACTGTGAT
>NW_018457804.1:0-446 GCF_002113885.1 Mizuhopecten yessoensis
TTGTATAAAATATTTAAATTAAATCACGTGAAATCAAAGTCGTTAACATTGGTCTATGCACCGTACAATCCATTCATAACCGATTCAAGTTATAAAGGGTTTAAACAGCGGTATGTTTTATCAGCTAACTATTCATTCATTGTTCTGTCGTGTTTACCTCTTTAGAGACGGTTATTCACAGAGCGGCCTGTTCTGCTGTATTTGCAATGCTCGGGATCAGATGAAGATTGACGAAGAGATCGACATATTTCAGATTGTTAAACAAATACGTTTTAGACGCCCGGAATTCATCACCAACTATGTGAGTAAATTGCCAATGAAAGTATTAAGTGATGTAGATGGCAAATAATAGGTATGTTAAATTGTGAGGTTATGAGATAAAATATAATATTTGTATGAGAAAATCAACATTTTGGAATAAATTAAGATTATACAGAATGTATACT
>NW_018457805.1:0-446 GCF_002113885.1 Mizuhopecten yessoensis
ATTAAACTATGTTGCATTTGGATTTAACAAACAAAAAAGTAAAGGGGAAATTGGTCAATCAACTGAAGTTCCTATGAGAAAATACGTACCATCAATGTATCCCGCATTGTGACGGACAGTCAGTCGCTCGCAGGGGTCATGGGGCGGCGTCTTCGCTGTCTGATCTCCGTCCTTACTGTAAATACTTCTCCAATCAATTAGTTCCTCACAGAGTAGTGTTACAAATTCCGAATGACTCAATTAGGAGGAGTCTCCTGCTCTGTTTGTATATCAAGTAGCTGTTATCTAAATAAAATGAAACAAATTAACTTTGCTTTATGTGTCCCACATTTGGCGCACTAGTATCGCAATAATATACATTCTGTACATATTATCTACAGTAGTAATATACGAGAATATGTTCGACATTTTCATAAGAAAATGATAAATTGACTTGATTGCTAAGC
>NW_018457806.1:0-446 GCF_002113885.1 Mizuhopecten yessoensis
TTAACGTCTCAGGTTTCTACTTTCAAGGTCAAGGTCACTGTAACTATTTTAAGAAACTTTTTAGACTTCATTCCTCAACAGAATTTCATGAAACGTGATACAAATGTTTGGTATGACAATACCTTGAACAAGTTTGCGTTTTGGGTGACTGCGTTTAAGGTCAAGGTCACTGTTACTATTTTTAGAGAAAACAAACTTGTCATCGATCTATCGACTTCATTCCACAACGGAATTACTTAAAACGTCATACAGGTGTTAGGTATAGCAAATCCTTGAACAAGTTCACGTTTCAGGTTTCTACTTTGAAGGTCAAGGTCACTGTTACTTTTTAAAAATAAACTTTGTCATCGCTCTAGCAACTTCATTCATTAACAGAATTTTGTGAAACTTGATACGATTGCTTGCCATGACAATACCTTCAACAGATGCAGTCGCTAGAGCAGTTA
>NW_018457807.1:0-446 GCF_002113885.1 Mizuhopecten yessoensis
CCTGGTTCAAACGGTGTAGGTGTTGATATTTAATGACGGAAATTGTCAACGCTGAATATTAAGTGGATATGTGCTGCTATCATAGCATTGTGATTATAACGATACCTGAATTACCAGAGAGAAGCATCGATAGCTGTGCTGTTAAATAAATTATTAATACATTTGTCAGGGAAAATATTTGTTACTGATAAAAAAGAAGATATGACTGATTCGTTACCAATGGAAGAACTTAATATCGTGTTTATGGTTCGCTATATTATAGAGTGAGGAAGTGGAGAGCGGGGCATGTATTGTTACCCATAGTCGTTGCGTCCGTTCCGATCCTTAAACAAACCACGGGTTATCCTCACTCATAGTCTTGGCACTTCTGGAAATTAAAGGCTAGATATCTAATGGGTTGGAGGTAAAAAGGACTGAAACAATCGCTCGGCTAATACCTGTCAGTT
>NW_018457808.1:0-446 GCF_002113885.1 Mizuhopecten yessoensis
TCAACAATTTTTCAAATGACTTAAATATACATATACCCTAATGACAGAGAGATATTGGCCAAAATTGACTTAATTGACTCGTCCTTTGTTAATCAGAATTTAGAATTGTACAAATGGAAGGACTTATTACCGAAGGGGCTGTAATGTGATCTTGACCAGAAGTAGGTAATTTTGCCGTTATCATATATATATTGCTATTTAATTCCAGCATCACCTTCTTTGGAACTTCAAGTTATGTGTCCAACTTTGGGTGGCAGCATCCTCACGATTATGCACTTCAAGCAGAGGAGTTGAACCCCCTTAAGTATTTCTAGACCTAACAGCTAACTCAGGCTGTTTCTACTAATGTAACAGGACTGGACTTTGCCATTGTCCGAGTCCCACTGTCAATCCAGGTAGCGGAGTACAGTAGAAATGACTTGATCCTAAAAATAAAGGGCATGTCT
>NW_018457809.1:0-446 GCF_002113885.1 Mizuhopecten yessoensis
TACTAATTATCCTACATTGATGACAGTATTTCATACGTAACTAAGGCTTCTAATTATCATGTATTGATGACAGTATTTCATACGTAACTGCGGCTACTAAGTATCTTTCATTTGTGTTACATTGATGAAAGTATTTCATACGTAACTAAGTCTACTAATTATCCTGCATTGATGTAGCATTGATGACAGTATTCATACGTAACTAAGGCTACTAATCAGCATGTATTGATGACAGTATTTCATACGTAACTAAGGCTACTAAGAATCTTTCATTTGTGTAACATTGATGAAAGTATTCATACGTAACTAAGACTACTAATTATCCTACATTGATATAACAATGATGACAGTATTCATACGTAACTAAGGCTACTATTTATCCTACATTGATGTAATATTGATGACAGTATTCCATACGTAACTAAGACTACTAATTATCCTACATT
>NW_018457810.1:0-446 GCF_002113885.1 Mizuhopecten yessoensis
ATATATATATATATGTGTGTGTATTTTTTGATATTATATTTGCAATGTACTGAAAACTCAATGCTTTCCAAATATATACTTTTGTGCGCTATTATACCATATATGTATTTATACCTTGTAACAAATGCGGTTGCCTGTAAATAAAGTGTCGAAATGCATATAAAATCAAAAAATCACTGTAAATTTGTCTCACATAAACTTAGGTACCCCATAATTCAGCTAATACTTTAGCGCGCTATACATGTGTTCCATGTGTTGTAACATTTTCGTTGTTTACATATGTTCACCTCTCTCACCTTTGACCTATCCTGTCCTGACCCCGATATCATTTATAACCGACTGTTTCTCTATAAATACTGCAATACTGTTTGATGACCATGGGTGAAGATTTAGTTCAATAGAGAGTGGCAGTCGGATGTTTTTACCAACGTACACATGGTATTTTA
>NW_018457811.1:0-446 GCF_002113885.1 Mizuhopecten yessoensis
CACACATAATATATCTGCTTTGTTAGTCTGGTGACAACTGGCAGTTACATTAGGCAGAAATACTGCATTGGTACGTATATATATACGTATCCTAGTAACCATGGTGATGACAGCACTAGGTGACAAGGAATCCTAGTACCATATATCAGCATCCTTATATAACTGACAGTCATAACACAAACAAGGCTGTTTTACCCCTCTTAACAACTAGATACAGTTTTGATGCTACATATTTTACTACAGCTTTTAATATTTTCAATGTAAGTTGTCCTATATACACACACTAACTGTTACTCTGTTCAACAAGCATGGCATACAGTTTAAATTGAAAACACTACATATACAATATACACAGCAAAAAAAGTTTTATTGATGACCAATTCAAAACTGCAAAGTAAGTGATGTCTAACGCCACATGTACAGTGTACACTGCAAAGTAAGTAATG
>NW_018457812.1:0-446 GCF_002113885.1 Mizuhopecten yessoensis
AGAGAGTAGAGGGTAGAGGGTAGAATGTGAAGAATACATGGAAGGAGATAGAGAGTAGATGATAGGGGTAGAGTGTGTAGGGTACAGGGAAGGGGATAGAGAGAAGAGGATAGGGGTAGGGTGTGCCGGGTACAGGGAAGGGGATAGAAAGTAGAAGGTAGGGGGTAGAATGTGCAGGGAACATAGAAGGGGATAGAGGTCAGGGGGAAGAGTGTGCAGGATACAGAGAAGAGGATAGGGGTAGGGTGTGCAGGGTACATAGAAGGGGATAGAGGATAGGGGTAGAGTGTGCAGGATACATCGACGGGGTAGAAAGTAGAGGGTAGGGGGAAGGGTGTGCAGGGTACAGAGAAGAGGATAGGGGTAGAGTGTGTAGGGTACATAGAAGGGGATAGAGGATGTGGGTAGAGTGTGCAGGATACATGGAAGGGGTAGAGAGTAGAGGG
>NW_018457813.1:0-446 GCF_002113885.1 Mizuhopecten yessoensis
CATGTTGTCGTTGTACTGTGACCGTCATAAAACACAGTTTAAAAATAATATCAATGGCAGAGGACGTCAGCAAATATACTGGAATTGATAACTTATAGCACCCGTTTTAAACTATTTGTAGTGATGTTTGTTTCAGTGTATTATAATGTTCACATATATCGCTTCTGTCAAGCTCTTCCTCAGGTATTTACGTAATGTTTGGATCCTGAAATGAACAATAAAATGTATTAATTTTAAAATACGGGTTGCTATTGGTATCAACCATTTATCATAGGGGTAATATTAGTACATTGCATTTCACTAAGTTTAAATTGAAAGTGACCGTTCAAATATAGTTTTTCGATATTGAGCAAAACGTTCTCCTGGATTTTATATATATGATACAATGTTACGAACAGGAATAAATACAGTAAAATGTATTTCATTCGGTTTTAGGACGAATGAAG
>NW_018457814.1:0-446 GCF_002113885.1 Mizuhopecten yessoensis
AGCATTTAGCATTTCGCAATAAGCATGTCGTACCGGCTTTCCATAATAAACATTATATGACGTAAATCAAATCCGGCATCACTCATGGCTTGTATCGCCGTTGCCCGCAGGCAGTGTGCGGTGTACAGCTGTGTGCACTTAGCGTTCCTGGAAATGTCACCCATGAACCGGGCGAACTGGTACTGTTTTACAGGCTTTGTGGAGAACCATACTTCCTCTGTACCGGGTAATAACATGGCTTCCTTCGTACAGTGATTTAACAAGGATTTCGCCTCGGGGTCTGTTTTGGATATCAAATTCCTCAGGGATTTCACTGGGCATTGTTGACATGTGGAGTACATACGTTTGTCCGCCGATGGTGCTTCGGCATTATTGAGTCCACCTTGTTTGTTTTTTTGTGTTGTTTCATGGTTCAGTACAACATATTCCCTGTCATTTTCGTCTGT
>NW_018457815.1:0-446 GCF_002113885.1 Mizuhopecten yessoensis
AATTTTGTAGCCTCATCTACCAAGGATGATTCTGGCCAAGTTTCAAAAAAAACCATTCACTGGTTCTTGAGAAGAGGTTGAAAATTTAAAAAGTTTACCCACAACGCACGACGCACGACTACGGACGGACAGCGATTAGAATAGGTCACTTGAGGAAAGCTCAGGTGACCTAAAAACAAAAGCCTGTTATAGTTGCCTCACATTATAGACCACCCAATAAAAACAGATCCACAGTTCATTAATGACTCTGTCACAGAAATAACCAGTCTCTACAATAAATTTCGAAATCACATTTTTGACTAGGAGGTGATTTCAATTTGAGTGACATCTGCTGGCCTGAGGGGATCATTGCTAGTAACAATTACCCAACAGTCCTTAGTGAACAGTATATTTCTCTTTTGCATGACCTTGGTTTGAATTAGTTAGTTAATTTTCCCACCCGGAGC
>NW_018457816.1:0-446 GCF_002113885.1 Mizuhopecten yessoensis
ATTATTGATGCATACATTAATAAGCGACGCATTGAAGTCGGTTTTTACATTGTTTTATGACTGTGTATAAGCATCAGATAGATAAATCAAAACCTGTCTTAGCTGTGATTATACAGTTAGTTTCATGTGCAGTGATTCTATTTTTTGTATAATAATGTTCAATTTGTATGTGTCTTTACGTTGGGGATACCAAATAAACATTTTGCCCTGGCAAACTGTGTAAAGGTTTGCATAACTGTCTTTATATATATATATATCAATAATATTTATCAAATTATATCTTATTCTTAAAGAGGTCCTTTAAAACTACCGACATGAATATTTCAGAGTCTTTCTACTTGTAGTTGTACCTGATGATGTCGAGCAATACTGCTTTTTTGTGTATTTTATCCTGATAGTATTATTGATATGTTCATTTTTTCAACATCAGTCGAATATTCATGCCG
>NW_018457817.1:0-446 GCF_002113885.1 Mizuhopecten yessoensis
TGAATATTCAATTACAAACAACACAGATTTCATGTAAATTTTTCACCATTACTTCTGACATACAGGTGTTGTAAACAGTTGTCACTAATACAAATACCACCTCTGTCAACCCATATTAATCAGCAGTATTGTTTATATATACATGTACTTGACACTATACATTTTGTACAATAGTCAATAGTAACCACAGACTTTCGAATATTTTATACTAGTTATAATCTACAATCTCCTTTGATATCACTTTTTGCAAAATTGCATTTCAATCACAGCAGAAAACAACCTTAATGAACTCCATACCAAGTCATTAAAATTACCCCATACACACTAACTAAAATATCCCCCTTTATTTGTAAACATTGTTGATCCCCATTCGTAAAACTAGACTTGTAATTTACAAGTCAACCACTTCATTTGTTTCACAAAACACTAATCTAATTATATATATA
>NW_018457818.1:0-446 GCF_002113885.1 Mizuhopecten yessoensis
CCAGCCCTTCGGCCATCTTGTAAAGTGATGAATCCTCAGTCACACCAGCGCCCCGTAGCTCATGGTCAACCGTATCTTTTAACCTCACACCTGTGAAAAAACAAATATCACACAGCACGTAAGTCACTACCTCAAAACCGGTCTATCTGGTAAAGTCAAGCCTTAAGGCCTTCATATCAAAATCTAGAACAGGCCTCCCAAAGCATCCGTTATTTCCTCTGCCTGCCCAAGTAACATTTGTGTTCTACAAATCACAACTTCCTAACACAAAGTCTCTGGCTATATCACTCTTGGTACATAACAGTGGCCAAAAAACTGCCGATCTCCATAGTGGAATAATCAATGTTCCACTAGTTCTATCCTCTCTCAAGTTTATTTACTGTTTTACAAACCAAATGAGGAGGGGGCACCAACCAGTTGTTCACCCCCGCCCAGGATACTGTGAA
>NW_018457819.1:0-446 GCF_002113885.1 Mizuhopecten yessoensis
TCAACCAGGGATAAGTCACTAATGTCATATAGTTATACAACAATCCCAAAACCTAAACACTTACTCCAGGGCACCTCAAAATATTTCCATGGAATTATACCTCAGGATAAAAATACAACTTGGCACAACATTTAACTATATGATGAGTGTAACCGAGGCAAATATTCATAGTCATTACTCCACCAGCCAGAAGACACAAATGGAGCACTAAACACAAGAAGGTTATGACTTCTAAAAAACACGAAATTTATACTAAAATGTACCTGCAGGCAACTACATATAAGGTGTTAAGCCCAATGTCTCGCATCGTTTTAATAACTTGGGTAAAATTATCATCTGCCAAACAGCTATTGTGTCTCCAAATAATAACAAACGAATTCCTTAAAACACCCCTCAATATATATAATGGATCCCAACTTCCTATCATAATTGACAAACACATACAC
>NW_018457820.1:0-446 GCF_002113885.1 Mizuhopecten yessoensis
GAATAGAGCATCAACACACACTATATCGATGTACGTGCTGTGTAATCAATATATGTGTATAAACATTGGTTTGTGATTGTTCCGCCATCTCCAGGTACAAAAACTAGGGTGACATATACGTTTCGATTATCTGTTGCGTTAAGTTATCTCATTGAGATAACTTATCTCCACAGATAGGTATTGCATCATGTTAGCGAGATTTAACATGATAAATACGTTTTTATATATTAACTCCTATTTCTGAGGGAAGCATCATATCACTTACAAAATACGCGCCATTTTGTATGATGGATCATATATCATAACAATAACATAGCGAAATTTTCTAAAATCATGTGAAAGAAATAATAGAATAGACTTGAATGTCATGGCCCAAAATCCAGTAATAGGCGACGTGTTTCATCACAAATCTACGAACCAGTACTCTGTTTGATCACAAATCTAGG
>NW_018457821.1:0-446 GCF_002113885.1 Mizuhopecten yessoensis
TAATAGTGTAAACCTATGTTAGACTGCCACAGTACAGCTATGTAATAGTGTAAACATATGTTAGACTGTCACAGTACACCTATGTAAGAGTGTAAACCTATGTTAGTGTGTCACAGCACAGCTATGTAAGAGTGTACACCTATGTAAGAATATCACAGTACAGCTATGTAAGAGTGGAAACCCATGTAAGACTGTCACAGTACACATATGTCAAAGTGTTAACCTATTGAAGACTGTCACACTACAGCTATGTAAGAGTGTAAACCTATAAAGAATGTTACAGTACAGCTATGTAAGAGTGTAAATCAATGAAGACTGTTGCAGTACAGCTGGGTAAGATTGTAAACATATAAAGACTGTTGCAGTGCAGCTATGTTAGATTGTAAACCTATTTCAGATTGTCACATTACAGCTATGTTATAGTGTTTACCTATGTAAGACTGTCA
>NW_018457822.1:0-446 GCF_002113885.1 Mizuhopecten yessoensis
AGGTGAGATGGGAATAGTTGAGATGAGGGAGGAAAGAGTTGAAATGAAGTATGAGGAGTAAGGATGAGAACGGAAGAGTTGAGATCAGGGAGGAGAAGTTAAAGTGAGTTGTGAGGTATTAAGGTGAGGAAGGAAGAGTTGAAATGAGGTGGGAAGAGTTGAAATGAGATGTGAGGAGATTAGGTGAGGACGGAAGAGTTGATATAAGGGGGAAGGAGTTAAAGGGAGGTGTGAGATGTTTAGGTGAGGTGGGAAGAGTTGAAATGAGTTGCGAGCAGTTTAGGTGAGGAAGGAAGAGTTGAAATTAGGTGGGAAGAGTTGAAATGAGGTGTGAGGAGTTTAGGTGAGGAAGGGACAGTTGAAATCAGTTGGTAGGGGTTGAAATGAGGTGTGAAGAGTTGCAATTTCAACAAATTTATTGACAATATTAGCAATAGTCAAAAGGA
>NW_018457823.1:0-446 GCF_002113885.1 Mizuhopecten yessoensis
AAATCAAGTTAGTGTAAGCTTTACTTACAATTAAACACGGAAGTATGACTGAATTCAACCTAAATATGTACACAAAGACCAAATACTTACTTATAGTAGCACACTTATTATAGAGATACATATATGTAATCAATTGATTTACTTTTGGCAAGTTAGTCAGGAAATGCACGTATGTACTGATACACCACAGCTTACGTCTTAAATAATCAAAAACGACCACAAAGCCAATTTAGACAGTATGACGGTTAAATATTACTATATATGGAATGCAATAAACATCTATTGCAACGCCAAGAAAGTCTTTTTGCGATTTTCACATGCATAAGGATTGGCTGGACTGACATCTCTCTGCAAACAATGATATCATTTTCTTAAGAAAAAACAGGTTGTCGTGCATAAATCTGCCAATGTGTCTTGAACACGATTTGTTGCTTTGGCCAATTAAA
>NW_018457824.1:0-446 GCF_002113885.1 Mizuhopecten yessoensis
GAAGTATAAGTACGGGATGGAATCACGTCCGCGTCGTCTATTTCATATGAAACATATTGTTCAGGGATGGGGTCAGAGGGAGGGGGAGCGCACGATGCGGTGGTTGAGGAATGTGAATTAATTTCATTCCCAGATATTGCCACTTCATTACCATCAGCTTCATGAATACTGGATTTGTCATCTGTCTCTGGATCCATCAGTAGATCAAGCCCACTCAGGCTTCAGACGTCCATACCTTTGTATTTTAAGTTGAAAATGTATTTTTTATACTTCATAAATTATAAATTGTCAAACTTTAAAAACTTTCCAAAAATAAACCAATGCAATACATGGATATGTGACGTTTCCCATGACAAGGGTATTCCCATAAAAAGTAGTTCCGTCTAGTAGGTAAATACAACATGCACATGTGCAATACAGAACGTTGTATTTCATGGTCTGAAAAT
>NW_018457825.1:0-446 GCF_002113885.1 Mizuhopecten yessoensis
ACCTGTTAGTGGGACAATCATATCAGTAGAGACCTGGTAGTGGGACCACTGTATCAGTAGTGACCTGATACTGGGACCGCTGTATCAGTAGTGACCTGGTAGTGGGACAACAATATCAGTAAAAACCATGTAGTGGGATAACTGTATCAGTATAGTGGTACAGATCTATCAGTGGTGACTTGGTAGTGGGACAACAATATCTGTAGGGACATGGTAGTGGGACCACTGTATTATGAGTGACCTGGTAGTGGTACAGATCTATCAGTGATGACCTGGTATTGGGACAACAATATCCGTAGTAAGCTGGTAGTGAGACCACTGTATCAGTAGTGACACGGTAGTCAGATCACTGTATCAGTAGTGACCTGGTAGTGGGACCATTGTATCATAAGTGTCCTGGTAATTGGATAGCTATATCAGGAGTGACCTGGAAGTGGGACCACTGT
>NW_018457826.1:0-446 GCF_002113885.1 Mizuhopecten yessoensis
TAACCAATGAAAACCGTCGTTACATCACAGACGTGGTAGAATTCCTGCTTAACGTTCAGCATTTGGGGTAATGGCAACAACTGGTTTATCTCCTTGTTAATAATGTATGATACTAGGGACGCCAAATACCGTTGTGAGTACTAACTTGAAAGAAATCGAAGTGTTCCCATGAAACAGCTTTTCTTTTCCAGGGTATTCATTTTTCTGTTTCAAATGGTGAAATGAAATTCAGAACCCCTGGCATCACCTTTGAGACACAGACAACCGAAAATCCTGTATGTGAGGTATAATTAATTTACCAATGTTTCAAGGTACAATCCAATGTTCGTACCTTAGGTTCATCTTTCGAGATACATGTACAAGGTGGTAGACTCTGCTGGCGGGTTGTTAGTCCTCGGAATTTGCCGTAACCTTGACGACCACAGTTATCTCATTTGAGTAGTGGC
>NW_018457827.1:0-446 GCF_002113885.1 Mizuhopecten yessoensis
ACACACGCATACACTACACGCATGCATCTTGCACACAGGGGAGTCGTCCTTAATACTTTACCAAACAAACCAAATCCTATCAATGGACAACATATGTCTGTACAGTGTACTGTACAAAATTCACATGGTTACAAATATTTAACAATTGGCAGTTTAAAAAAATACCAAATTCCTATCCTAGTTTAGTCTAAACCTAGCTATATTAACCTAACAGTACAATTGATAATTAACCTACAATATAAACCTAATAACTTTAACCTAACGAAAGTTAGAAAGTCTCGCCTGTCAAATGTATTCCGCCAATATGGGCGGCCCACTATACAGGCGAATGGAAACAAATTAACAACTAAACGAAACGAAATATAAATATCAGAATGGTAGCGAAGCGACGACTCTGAATTATACCTAACAAATAATTAAATAATTCACAATAAACTATAAGAACT
>NW_018457828.1:0-446 GCF_002113885.1 Mizuhopecten yessoensis
TCTCAAGGGGAATGGGTGATATGAGGGAAATGAAATTCAAGATTTAAATAAAAAAAACATTCTATGCCGGTATGAACGAAAATCGGTTAAATACATATTAAACATGAATGATATTTTATTTTTGCAAATTTGCTCCTGAAGAAATCTGTTGAAAATTTACCTAATTTGACCTTTATGGGCATCGAACATTATGCCCTAAGATTGAGTTGGGAACTTAATTTTCATACTTTCAGACTGCAATCACAATATATTCATTCTAACCTATAGTGGAATTATTTCAAACTAAAAATAAGCAAAATAATACATTCTTAAGTGATATTTTCCGAAATAAATGCAATTCCATTAGCGGTTGAGACTCAGTACAGTAATCTGTGTTATGTTCCATACTGGTTTCCCTTTTGTTTGACAGAAATATGAGATAAATTGAAAACCAGCTCATCCGGGAC
>NW_018457829.1:0-446 GCF_002113885.1 Mizuhopecten yessoensis
GGTTCACCATGTACATACAGATAGGCCACAACCTAAACCACCTGAGGAACAAATAAAGAAGGGTATCTAGATGTCTATATCTATCGATTTGCTCGAGATTTACGAGGCCATATTGAATTACACGTACGCGCTACACATACTGAAGTTAACTTTATATAACAACTGTAACAACTATGACTACGCAAGACTTGTTCAAAAAGTATCGACACATTGAGTGCAGTCCGAGATCCACAACAAGTTGATGAAATTAAGAGACGACTGTTAGATAATGACTTGAACAAAACATAGTAACACTAGAGGAAAGACCATGTTTATTACCATTACGGTGAATGGTATCACCACTTAAGCTGTAGTGGACACCGCGGCACAGGTCTCTGTGATGAACAAGATTTGTCATCAATAATTAGAACCAGCTGTTAAAACAACACAACAGCTAACCCTTAAAG
>NW_018457830.1:0-447 GCF_002113885.1 Mizuhopecten yessoensis
TTTGATTGTAGTGAAGACATAGGTCAGTGTGCAGACCTTAACTATTTTTAAATAAATGGCACCATTGACTAAAAGTATTACCTAGTCAACAAGTATAATACAGGTACCTGTGTATAGAGACATTACGGAACCCTAAGTGTGAAGAAATTTGTCTACACGGTCACTGTCTAATCTTCAGGTATGCGTATGTGTTTTTTTGCAATCTATTCTTTTTGATTTTGATGTCATTTCAACAAGGGACTGATCACTTATCTATTCCGACCATTATTAGAAATAACAAAACGGCCATATCATGTCCGTACCAAATTAAAACCATTCAGTTTTAGTAATCACAAGTCAATGGCGGTAAATATATTTGATCATGATTATTGTTAACTAATTAAAACTTTATATCAAATTTGAAAAAAAAATACATGGCAATAATGAGACATGAACATGTATTGTAAG
>NW_018457831.1:0-447 GCF_002113885.1 Mizuhopecten yessoensis
CTCTATTCACTGCTATCTCTCTACCCTCTGTACACTACTATCTCTAAACCCTCTGTACACAGCTATCTCTCCACCCTCTGTACACTGTTATCTCTTCATCCTATGTACACTGCTATCCCTCCACCCCTCTGTACACTGCTATCTCTCCATCCTCTGTACACTGCTATCTCTCCACCCTCTGCACACTTCTATCTCTCCATCCCTCTGTCCACTGCTATCCCTCCACCCATCTGTACACTGCTATCTCTCCTCCCTCTGTACACTGCTATCACTCCACCCTCTGTACACTGCTATCTCTCCTCCCCTCTNTCTCTCCACCCTCTGTTCACTGCTATCTCTCCACCCTCTATTCACTGCTATCTCTCCACCCTCTGTACACTGCTAACACTCCACCCTCTGTATAATGCTATCTCTCCACCCTCTGTACACCGCTATCTCCCCACCGCT
>NW_018457832.1:0-447 GCF_002113885.1 Mizuhopecten yessoensis
TAGGCCTGTCCATTCTTCAGAAGAAGTCGTTTGAAGTTCTTGACAAAATTTGACCCCTGTGACCTTGAAAACAGGTCAAGGTAATTTTCATTCTCAAACTTTGTTGGGCTCCATCCAAGGAAGCCATCAGCCAAATATGAAGATTCTATACCTTTCAGTTCTTCAGAAGAAGTCGTTTGAAGTTTTTGACATATTTGACCCCTGTGACCTTGAAAACAGGTCAAGGTCATTTTCGTTCTCAAACTTTGTTGGGCTCCTACCAACGAAGCTTTCAGCCAAATATCATGACTCTAGGCCTGTCCGTTCTTAAGAAGAAGTCGTTTGAAGTTTTTGACATATTTGACCCCTGTGACCTTGNCGTCAAGGTAATTTTCATTCTCAAACTTTGTTGGGCTTTATCCTAGAAAGCCATCAGCCAAATATGAAGATTCTATACCTTTTAGTTCT
>NW_018457833.1:0-447 GCF_002113885.1 Mizuhopecten yessoensis
TGGTGTGACAGCTTGTTGACAATTCTGGTGTGACAGCTTGTGACCACTAAAATGGATCATGAGACATCTATAAGACAACTCCACCCTCTGTCCGTATGGTGCGCACAGCTTGTTTACAATTTTGGTGTGACAGCTTGTGGACTTAGTGCGACAGGTAGTTGACATTTCTGGTGTGACAGCTTGTGTAGAGGGTGTGACCCATAATATGGATCATGAGACATCTATAAGACAACTTCACCCTCTGTCAGTATGGTGCGACAGCTTGTTGACAATTCTGGTGTACATGTGAACATATGGTAAAACTACTCTTATTCATTCAAGCATTCCTGACAGAACCATACCTCAGGCAACTCTTCCAAGTTTTCAAGTTTCAAGCAATTTGAAAGGTACCACTTATCACACCCATCACAACCAATTGAATCAAAACTTGCATCCTTTCCACAAATT
>NW_018457834.1:0-215 GCF_002113885.1 Mizuhopecten yessoensis
CCACAGTGGATATTATTCAGAATCTACCTTATTCTCAGTAGAAAAAACAGCCAATTTTATCCCCAGTAGATAATCCAGCTATCTTTACCCCCAGGAGATAAGTCAGCTACCTTGATCGCCAGTAGTTAATCCAGCTACCTTTATCCTCAGTAGATAATCCAGCCATCTTTATCCCCAGTAGAAGGGTCAGCTACCTTTATCCCCAGTAGATAATC
>NW_018457834.1:275-447 GCF_002113885.1 Mizuhopecten yessoensis
CAGTAGATAATCCAGCCATCTTTATCCCCAGTAGAAGGGTCAGCTACCTTTATCCCCAGTAGATAATCCAGCCATCTTTATCCCCAGTAGAAGGATCAGCTACCTTTATCCCCAGTAGATAACCCAACCATCTTTATCCCCAGTAGAAGGATCAGCTACCTTTATCCCAGTA
>NW_018457835.1:0-447 GCF_002113885.1 Mizuhopecten yessoensis
TTACAGGTAATTAGCTGAACTGTTAGTTTGCAGATTCCCGAACTAAACAAATCAATCAGTCTGTTGAATCCGTCTGAAGACTGTGGTGTTAAAATCTAAAGTAAAGTTAGTTTCAAATGCAGGAGCCGATAGAGTTCTTCTTCACTGGATTAAAAAAAAATATGTATGATATAAAATTTATTGTTGATTACATTTACCCTATAATTTTAAGTTTAAAGTTCTTCATTCTGTCAAAGTTTATCGAATCAATTTCAATTCAACAGGCCTTATTGTTTGTATCTATATTGCCTTCTGAAAAAGTATTGATATTTTGAGAGGATACAACGTCCCCACAAGATTGTGTCCACGCAGAGACATATAAAGCCAGTAGTATATATATATACGTCTCTGTTCCAGGTTTTTACTTTACGAAATGTAAAACATAGTTTCTCCTCAGGGATGTTGTTT
>NW_018457836.1:0-447 GCF_002113885.1 Mizuhopecten yessoensis
GTATTATATCACATCCTCGATATCCAGGGGTTACGCTCACTTTCGTTCTAGAGAGCTAAAGTGAGCGTAACCCCTGGATATCGAGGATGATTTTATAATTGATTGAATGGATTTTTTAATGTTTTCAAAACATCGTCATTAACACCACCATCACAAAAACAAAATGTCTTAAGGTCTTAAACATTTCCCCCCAGTTGCACAAATTAATAAATATGATCTTACCGAAACATGCGCACTTGACCTTACATCCGGGACAGCGACAGTCAGAGCCGCAGCAACTTGATCCATCGCACCACGTTCCAGAACACCCACATTTGCCTCCTGGGCATTTCACACAGAACGCAGCTGACGAATAAAACAATGTAAAAGTCAGCTTTCCCTAAGTCAGTTTCATTGGAGCTTATTAACTTGCTTTGTAAACTTCTTTTTATTTTAGGTTCTAAAACA
>NW_018457837.1:0-447 GCF_002113885.1 Mizuhopecten yessoensis
AGCAGAGTGTAGCCATTCCTATGTCAGTAAGCAGACATTCCTATGACAGTAAGCACACACTCCTATGTCAGTAAGCAGACTGTAGACATTCTTATGTCAATAACCAGACTGTAGACATTCCTATGTCAGTAAGCAGACATTCCTATGTCAGTAAGCAGACTGTAGGCATTGCTATGTCATTACCCAGACATTCCTACGTCGGTAAGCACACACTCCTTTCCGATGTCAGTAAGCAGACTATGTCAATAAACAGACTGTAGCCATTCCTATGTCAGTAAGCAAACATTCCTGTGTCAGTAAGCAGACTGTAGACATTCCTATGTTAGTAAGCAGACATTCCGATGTCAGTAAGCAGACTGTAGACATTTCTATGTCAGTAAGCAGACTGTAGATATTCCTATATCAGTAAGCAGACATTCCGATGTCAGTAAGCAGACTGTAGGCATT
>NW_018457838.1:0-447 GCF_002113885.1 Mizuhopecten yessoensis
ACGTCGTATCATCATCTAAATCATTCCGTCTGTTATTTTAAACGCCGTATCATCTAAATCATTCCATGTGTTATTTTAAACGCCGTATCATCATCTAAATCGTTCCGTCTGTTATTTTTAACGTCGTATCATCATCTAAATCATTCCNATTCCATGTGTTATTTTAAACGTTGTGTCATCATCTAAATCGTTCCGTCTGTTATTTTAAACGTCGTATCATCATCTAAATCATTCCATTTGTTATTTTCAACGTTGCATCATCATCTAAATCATTCCATGTGTTGTTTTAAACGCCGTATCATCATCTAAATCATTCCATGTGTTATTTTAAACGCCGTGTCATCATCTAAATCGTTCCGTCTGTTATTTAAACGTCGTATCATCATCTTAATCGTTCCGTCAGTTATTTTAAACGCCGTATCATCATCTAAATCGTTCCGTCTGTTA
>NW_018457839.1:0-447 GCF_002113885.1 Mizuhopecten yessoensis
GTTGATATTTTGGTGGTGAAATGTTGATATGAATGACCTTGACTTCTTTTCAAGGTTGCAAAAAACAGGAGGCCTAGGGTGGGGATATTAAGTAATTAACATGCTAGAATGAGGGGATATGTGGAATTGAATGACATTGACTAGCCTTCAAGGTCACAGGTGAAATGTGTAAAATCTTTTAAAATAAATGACTATTTCTGAATATCAAAGAAATCTTGGGGGATGATATTTAGCCAATAACTTACTGGGATGAAGGGTTATAAAATATATTCAAATGAACTTGAATGACCTTGACTTAATTTTAGAGTGACAATATGTTAAAATTGTTAATAATTTTCTGAATAATCAAGAAACCTAGGGTGATTGCATTTAGGCACTCACCTGCTATCATACTGGGCTGTCCATAACGGACTGTCTAGTTTATTCAAATGAATGATCTTGACCCAA
>NW_018457840.1:0-447 GCF_002113885.1 Mizuhopecten yessoensis
AAAAAAATAATACATAATGACAAAACAAAATGTGTTTTGCCATTATGTGAAGTTTTTTGCACTTAAGTGTTAAAACGACTTTTTTTGCACTTATGTGTAAAAACGACTTTTATTGCACTTAAGTGGAAAAACGACTTTTTTTGAACTTAAGTGTAAAAAAATCACTACTTAATNAATAAATAATGACAAAAATGTTTCATAGATGCCCTACCATAGCAACGAGCTGCGTTACTAGCCAAAATATGGTGTTTTTGGACAGTTAACATGCAGAAATGAAGCCTCAGCATGTGACAAACAAAACTTCCTTGCTAAGAATCAACACTGGTATAACAATGTTTAAACATGCGGAAGCTGTCAAAAATTGAAGAGCGTTTAGTTAATTTCCTTCAAAATAATGGCCAATTTTCAACCAAATAGCGCCCAACACACAGTATTTATGCATTTTAT
>NW_018457841.1:0-447 GCF_002113885.1 Mizuhopecten yessoensis
TAGGTAATAATAAGGCAAGTCGAAATAGGAATTTGGTAAGGTAAGTATGAATTATTAATGGTAAAATACGAATCAGGTAAGGTGATTATGAATCAGTTTATAAACAAAGTTAAAAAGTAAAAAGATAAGATGACACATGAATAAGTTAAGGTTAAATATAAATAAAATAAATAAATAAAGGATGAAAAGTGAATTAGGTAAAGTGAAATGCGAAATATGTCAAGTGAAATGTGAATAAGTCCAGGTAAATATTAAAAGTATGAATTAGGTATTAATTAGGCAAGGGCACGTATGAATAAAGTAAGGTGGAATTTGAATTAGGTGAACTATGAATTAAAGATTGTTAGGTAATAATAAGGCAAGTCGAAATAGGAATTTGGTAAGGTAAGTATGAATTNCATAAATTATTAATGGTAAAATACGAATCAGGTAAGGTGATTATGAATC
>NW_018457842.1:0-447 GCF_002113885.1 Mizuhopecten yessoensis
CCTGTTTTCTATTTTATATGTGGGACTCATGCACGTTTCCGTCTCATATTTTCTTTTTTGTATGTTAAGCAAGTACACGTTTCCGTCTCCTTTTTGTATTTTATATGTGGGACCCATGCACGTTTCCGTCTCCTATTTTCTATTTCATATGTGGGACCCATGCGCGTTTCCGTCTCTTCATTTTTATTTTATATATGGGACTCATGCATGTTTCCGTCTCCTATTTTATATGTGGGACACATGCACGTTTCCCCGTCTCTTATTTTCTATTTCACATGTTTGACTTTTGATTATTATCAAATTATACAAATTATTTTTTACAAGATTTGTTGTTTCAATAAAACATTTTTTTGTTTACAATTGTTGAGGGGATGGTGTTTTGGTAGCGGGGGTGAAACGACAGTGGTCTATGGCAAGCCAAGTTGTCATTTATTCATGGAGCAATGT
>NW_018457843.1:0-447 GCF_002113885.1 Mizuhopecten yessoensis
CAAACATAATGTGTCTGAGTATTGTTCAATAGGACGTACTATACAAGTCTCAACTTCTAGTACACAATACGTATAAATATACATAGTCAACCTTTCAATACGTTGGAAATCGTACAGAAGTCGTCTGCTGACGAGGCATATCTTAATCTATAAGTTCACCTTACTATGACGTCATAATCGTAGACAAGTCGTAGTTATAATAATTCAATGATAGAATTCTAATTTAAAACATTAATTATAGACTCAAACATTATATTGGATTAATAAACAGATGGACTTTCAAAGCACAAATTATTTGTTTTGATTGTTGACAGCTCCACACTTTTTATTAGCTGATGTTTCGATGTTATTGTTTATCAATTTATATCATTAAACATTTTATAATTTACGTCTGTAATAAAGTATATGCATGTGTGATTCGCCTTGGCGGAACACAATAGTTTTTAA
>NW_018457844.1:0-447 GCF_002113885.1 Mizuhopecten yessoensis
GTTTAATTTGACATAATAATCGAGTATGTACATAACAAACATGTACTTTAAAATACCAGGTCGATGTAAATTACAAACACGGCACAATTCAAGTATGTATTTAACAAGTATTTCAAAACACCAGGTCGAAGTAAATTACAAACACGGCACAGTTTTATAGTTTAATTCGACATATTAATCGAGTATAAAACAAACTTGTATTTCAAAACACCAGGTCGAAGTTAATTACAAACACGGCAGTTTTATAGTTTAATTTGACATAATAATCGAGTGTGTACATAACAAACATGTATTTCAAAACACCAGGCCGATGTAAATTACAAACACGGCAGTATTTTAAAACACCAGGCCGAAGTAAAATACAAACACGGCACAGTTTTATACTTTAAATTTTACATCTACATCGAGTGTTTAATAAACACGTATTTCAGATCATCAGGCCGAATA
>NW_018457845.1:0-447 GCF_002113885.1 Mizuhopecten yessoensis
TAAGCGCCATAGACATGAACTTTATGATGACATTGAAGTACAAGTTAACGCCATAGACATAAACTATATGATGACATGTAAACACCATAGACATGAACTTTATGATGACATTGAAGTACGGGTAAACACCATAGACATGAACTTTATGATGATATTGAAGTTCAAGTACACACCAGAGACATAAACTATATCATGACATGTAAACACCATAGGTATGAACTATATGATGACATTGAAGTACATGTAAACACCATAGACATGAACTTTATGATGACATTGAAGTNAACACCATAGACATGAACTTTATGATGACATTGAAGCTCGTGTAAACACCATAGACATGAACTTTATGATGACATTGAATTACATGTAAACACCATAGTCATAAACTTTATGATGACATTGAAGTGCGTGTAAACACCATAGACATGAACTTTATGATGACAT
>NW_018457846.1:0-151 GCF_002113885.1 Mizuhopecten yessoensis
AGGTCACAGTGGCATACTTCTTGTACATTGCACTAGGTCACAGTGACATGCTTCTTGTACATTGCACTAGGTCACAGTGACATACTTCTTGTACATTGCACTAGGTTACAGTGGCATACTTCTTGTACATTGCACTAGGTCACAGTGACAT
>NW_018457846.1:157-447 GCF_002113885.1 Mizuhopecten yessoensis
ATACTTCTTGTACATTGCACTAGGTCACAGTGGAATACTTCTTGTACATTGCACTAGGTCACAGTGGCATACTTCTTGTACATTGCACTAGGTCACAGTGGCATTATTTTTGTACATTGCACTAGGTCACAGTGACATACTTTTTGTACATTGCACTAGGTCACAGTGGCATACTTCTTGTACATTACTCTAGGTCACAGTGACATGCTTCTTGTACATTGCATTAGGTCACAGTGGCATTATTTTTGTACATTGCACTAGGTCACAGTGGAATTGCACTAGGTCACAGT
>NW_018457847.1:0-447 GCF_002113885.1 Mizuhopecten yessoensis
TGCGCATTGATGTGCCCCAGAACGTAAAAGGGCCATAGTACCACTATTTGATTTTTTACACGCTTGTTTTGTTCTTTCAATGGAATTGTGCTTAGCATTCAATAATATACCTACATGAGTAATTTCTGAAACGACAGGCAATATATTATCATAAAGACGTACAGTACAGTTAATGTTTATGATTCTTTTATTTGAAAATACGACAACTTTACTTTTTGACGCAGAATACAAAAATCGCCACTTCCGACTTATGATTCACAAATAGTTAACATTTTATTTAGACTTGTAATATTTGTACTAACCAAACATATATCGTCTGCTTGAGTTGGAACATTTACAGTTTTATCGATTATCATTGCGCCCCTACCGCAGTTTTCAACTTCATTCAAAAAGTCATTAATAAAAAACTAAGTACATTTTGGCTGAGAGAGCCCCGCCTTGTAAGAT
>NW_018457848.1:0-447 GCF_002113885.1 Mizuhopecten yessoensis
TTGGCAACCCTACTTTGTATACCAGCTGATTAAACTAAAAGCTCAGAGAGAATAAATTACTGCTCCGGTAGGGTAATTTTATTGAAAAATAAATAATTTACTATACCACATGTGGCAACATCATGAAATCCCTTTTCAGGTTTTATAGGTACTTAAATCCCAAAACGGCAAAATGAACAAATTTAGAACAAGTATGCTGACAATATTGATGATTCGTTCATACAGATAAACGTGATGATATCTATTTACACTCTATTAAATCTTCTACCTTACTCGTATAAATGATAACAAAGGACCATAAATATCAAACATCCGTCTAGACGTAGATTGCAATTATGCTAAATGTTTGTTTGATGTTTTATTAAGCATCATTTGATTCTAAAACGTAACTTTTGATACACTATAACACAATTAATGTTTTAACAAAGTAAAAAGCATTTTACATAC
>NW_018457849.1:0-447 GCF_002113885.1 Mizuhopecten yessoensis
GGTGATATTGTCACTGTATGTGTTGATATTGTCACTGTATATGCGTGAACATGTCACTGTATATGTGGTGATATTGTCACTGTATGTTTTGATATTGTCACTGTATATGCGTGAACATGTCACTGTATATGTGGTTATATTGTCACTGTATGTGTTGATATTGTCACTGTATATGTGGTGATATTGTCACTGTATGTGTTGATATTGTCACTGTATATGTTGTGATATTGTCACTGTATATGTGGTGAAATTGTCTCTGTTTATGTGGTGAACATGTCACCGTATATTTGGTGATATTATCACTGTATATTTGGTGATATTATCACCTTATATGTGGTGAACATATCACTGTATATGTGGTGAAGATGCCACATTATATGTGGTGATATTGTCACTGTATAAGTGGTAAACATGTCACTTTATATGCGGTGAACATGTCACTTTATA
>NW_018457850.1:0-447 GCF_002113885.1 Mizuhopecten yessoensis
CTGCTCCAGAGATCATGGCCGAGTTTCCAGGGGAAGGAATCCAGGAACTTGTTGACTTCAAGTAAAGGAAATATTACTTTACATTTGAATAGTATTCAAAAATTGGTTTTACTTGAATCTGTTGCCTTCAATCATGAGCAAATAATTGTACATGGTAGTGGTCACAGAATAGGCTCCTTGATCTCATATATTACTTCTGTATACTTTTTTCATGCACCAGCCCCTTTGTATAAGCAAGAATTCTCAATAGTTTAGTGATGTGATTATTAGGGGTGGGCAATAATATTGCAATACCAATATATTGCAATATTTGTGTAGCAATATTTTTCTAGCAATAAATAGATTGAAATGTGATTTTGAAATGGCAATATTTTACCATGCGTTTTCAGTTAATTGTTTGAAGGTTTTTATCAAAATTATGACATGATTGTACCGAAATAACATAAA
>NW_018457851.1:0-447 GCF_002113885.1 Mizuhopecten yessoensis
TTAGCGCAGTAAAGATATTTTTCAAATTAACAATAAAATGCCTAGTTAATATATACCTACCCTATTTTTTTCTGATAGTAGAAACACAAGTAATTTGTTTGGCCTAATGTTTCTGTCATTTCATAATATTTAGAACTACTATACTTGTTTAAGTTTCCAAAACATCAAGTAGTATAACAATTGAAACTTCAATGAAAGCCAACATCACAATGAATCTAATAATACAATGTTTATAACATGTTTTTTTTAACTGAATGAGAAGAAATGTAAGGCCAAATATCCTCACAAACAACGCTTAAGTGAAATCAGTTTGCAACTAAGCAGTTCGAAAATTTTGCAACACGTCTGGAGAAAGACGTTTCTCGTGACGCTGTAATCCACTAGAGTAAAACGTCCGTTTAGTATGTTTGTTTTTGCATAATAACTGCTATACATACCGTAGAAGCA
>NW_018457852.1:0-447 GCF_002113885.1 Mizuhopecten yessoensis
CAGGTTTTCAATGGCTTTAACAATTTCTTTTGTTGTGATATTAGACTCAAGATCTTCATAAACTGACTCTATATTACCATTAGGAACATGTTGGTCAGGAACATGTTGGTACAGTTTTATTCTTTTATAAATTAACGATCGAAACACACACGGGAACAAATTCACAACAGTACGGTTTCACCCCGTGCGTAAACTGCTTTCGGCTCAGTGGAGCGTGACGAAATTCCGCGCATAGTGCATTGTCCAGCTCAGGTAAATAGTGATAATGTCGATAGAAAAGTTCAAAGTTCATATTGTAAACAATAGCTTCAGTATAGGCACATCGAATATTGGCAATAAATAAAGCATTTGGTGTAAAATAAACAACATGGATACATGGCGGAATGGCTAATTTATCAGCTAGCGAAATCTCAGAAATAAATAAATTCTCTGAACTCGATGAAACAC
>NW_018457853.1:0-447 GCF_002113885.1 Mizuhopecten yessoensis
TTGACTTCCTGTATTTGTATCAGTTGTGTGGGGACAAACCTACTTCACTTCCGGTATTTGTATCAGTTGTGTGGGGACAAACCTACTTAACTTCCTGTATGTGTATCAGTTGTGTGGGGACAAACCTACTTGTCTTCCTGTTTTTGTATCAGTTGTGTGGGGACATACCTACTTGACTTCCTGTATTTGTATCAGTTGTGTGGGGAATTACAGTTAATAAGTAGCAGAAGAAACACGCCATAAAGTATGCAAACCTACTTGACTTCCTGTTTTTGTATCAGTTGTGTGGGGGCATACCTATTTGACTTCCTGACTTTGTATCAGTTGTGTGGGGACAAACCTACTTGACCTTCTGTATTTGTATCAGTTGTGTGGGGGCAAACCTACTTAACTTCCTGTATGTGTATCAGTTGTGTGGGGACAAACCTACTTAACTTCCTGTATTTG
>NW_018457854.1:0-447 GCF_002113885.1 Mizuhopecten yessoensis
TAAGTTAGACTTTAGTACCTGTCATCTTTATAAGTTAGACTTTAGCACCTGTCATCTTTGTAAGTTAGACTTTAGCACCTGTCATCTTTGTAAGTTAGACTTTGGTACCTGCCATCTCTATAAGTTAGACTTTAGTACCTGTCATCTTTATAAGTTAGACTTTAGCACCTGTCATCTTTGTAAGTTAGACTTTAGCACNTTATCTCTGTAAGTTAGACTTCGGTACCTGTCATCTTTATAAGTTAGACTTTGGTACCTGTCATCTTTGTAAGTTAGACTTTGGTACCTGTCATCTTTGTAAGTTAGACTTTGGTAACTGCTATCTTTGTAAGTTAGACTTTGGTACCTGCTATCTTTGTAAGTTAGGCTTTGGTACCTGCCATCTTTGTAAGTTAGACTTTAGTACCTGCCATCTCTATAAGTTAGACTTTGGTACCTGTCATCTCT
>NW_018457855.1:0-447 GCF_002113885.1 Mizuhopecten yessoensis
GGAGGGAACACAGTGTACAATCTTGGGGAGATGTACAATAGACAATTTCAGGGTTAACCCCAAAGCTATCAATTATTACACTGGATTCACTGATTTCAACCACTTTATGTTCTGTTTCAACTGTTTAGGGCCAGCAGCGACTGATCTCATTCATCAGTTCACTTCCTTATCACCTCATGACCAATTCTTTTTGACAATGATGAAGCTTAGGCAGGCAAAGGAAGACTTTGAGCTAAGCATGATGTTTGAAATCAGTGAATCCAGTGTATCAAAAATCATTGTTACGTGGATTAACTTTATGTACTTTCAGTTGAAAGAATTATCTATTTGGCCCTCCCGTAGTACTGTTTCTGACTATATGCCGCAAGACTTTGGTAACAAATTCAAAAACACATTTTAAAAAGTCATTTTAGATGCTACCGAGGTCCCGATTCACAAGCCATCCAA
>NW_018457856.1:0-447 GCF_002113885.1 Mizuhopecten yessoensis
AACCTTGAAGTTGAACATATTTTACTGAATAACTATCACAGCTTTTTTTTTTTTTTTTCTATTATATTTTCAAAATTTTATGACATAAACATATATATAAATATACATACAATGTACATGAGCGTCTAGAATCGCTTTTAAATAATGTATATACTGTTCAAAATATTCTATCAAGTGTCAGTATTCGTCTTACATTATATATTAACAAATAGGTAAAGATTCACATTCTGATATAAAAAAATAAACTTCCGGATATTCTTGTCCGTACTCTATTCTAATTAAAATTGTATTATAATCCAGTGTCTGATTTCCGGTTAGTGTCACGATGGTGAACAGACTTCGATTCGCACAAACGTTATTATATGGTATTTATGGTATTTATATGGTAATTATTATACCATATAATAACTATCACAGCTTAGTGTCCATAGAAGAGTTTTCTATTTG
>NW_018457857.1:0-447 GCF_002113885.1 Mizuhopecten yessoensis
TCTGCATGTATGAAATGTACTGTAATTGTCGCCCTGATGTACTGTTATTGTCGCTCTGTATAACGATCATCTGCATGTATGAGATGTACTGTAATTGTCGCCCTGTATAACGATCATCTGCATGTAGGAGATGTACTGTAATTGTCGCCCTGTATAACGATCATCTGCATGTATGAGATGTACTGTAATTGTCGCCCTGATGTACTGTAATTGTCGCTCTGTGTCTCGATCATCTACATGTGTGAGATGTACTGTAACCGTCGCCCTGTATCACGATCATCAGTATGTATGAGATGTACTGTAATTGTCGCCCTGATGTACTGTATTTGTCGCCCTGTATAACGATCATCTGCATGTATGAGATGTACTGTAACTGTCACCCTCTATTAAGATTATCTGCAAGTATGAGATTTACTGTAATTGTCGCCCTGTATAACGATCATCTGC
>NW_018457858.1:0-447 GCF_002113885.1 Mizuhopecten yessoensis
TCTGTAATCACAAAGAGGGAACCACACAGTCAAGCCGAACACAGATTCTGTAATTACAAAGATGGATCCACACAGTTAAGCCGAACACAGACTCTGTAATTAATCACAATGTCGGATCCACACAGTCAAGCCAAACACAGACTCTGTAATCACAAAGAGGGAACCACACAGTCAAGCCGAACACCGACTCTGTAATCTCAATGACGGATCCACACAGTCAAGCCAAACAAAGACTATGTAATCAGGATATGGGATCCACACAGTCAAGCCGAACACAGACTCTGTAATCACAATGTCGGATCCACACAGTCAAGCCAAACACAGACTCTGTAATCACAAAGATGGATCCACACAGTTAAGCCGTACACAGACTCTGTAATCACAAAGATGGATCCATACAGACAAGCCGAACACAAACTCTGTAATCACAAAGAGGGAACCACACAG
>NW_018457859.1:0-447 GCF_002113885.1 Mizuhopecten yessoensis
AAGTCCATACAGAAGCAGCTGAGAAATAATTCCCAAGGGCCAAAAATATTTTGTAAAAGTTGTGTTATTATGTCATGATTATTTTGTTACACCTGTTGAATGTACATGTACAATAGTTAGTTGGTATTCTTGAGGTATGTTTTTAATATTCATTTTAAGAATCATGTTGGTTCTTATAATTATATACTGTACCATACTTCATAGAGGATACATTTCATGTTTTAAGTTCTTGTTCATCTGATCCCTATAATAAATGTTCATAACTTCATATCCTTCATATCTGAGTTGTATTATCCTTTCTGGAGTAACTTGGTCTAAAGCTGCATTTTAGCTACAAACTTGTACACAAGATATAAATGGTCATAATAGCCTGTGGGGCTCTCCCAACACAAACGAGAGAGAAAGACGTATTGAGGAATTTATAGATAAAAACAACTTGTGCCTTTT
>NW_018457860.1:0-447 GCF_002113885.1 Mizuhopecten yessoensis
TAGTGATATACTGTGTAAACATCAGTAGTGATTTACTATGTAAACCTCAGTAGTGATATACTATGTAAACATCAGTAGTGATATACTTTTTAAACATCAGTAGTGATATACTGTGTAAACATCAATAATTATACTTTGTGAACACATCAGTAGTGATATACTATGTAAATATCAGTAGTGATATACTGTCTAAACATCAGTAGTGATATACTATGTAAACATCAGTAGTGATATACTGTGTAAACATCAGTTGTGATGTACTGTGTAAACATCAGTAGTGATATACTATGTAAACATCCGTAGTGATATACTGTGTAAACATCAGTAGTGATATACTGTGTAAACATCAGTGGTGATGTACTGTGTTAACATCAGCAGTGANTAATCAGCAGTGTTATACTGTGTAAACATCAGTGGTGATATACTGTGTAAACATCAGTGGTGATG
>NW_018457861.1:0-447 GCF_002113885.1 Mizuhopecten yessoensis
CACCAAACACTCACACTATAACACCACCAAACACTAACATTATAAAACCACCAAAGTCCCACACTATAACCTCACCAAATTTGCACACTATAACACCACCAACCACTCACACTATAACACCACCAAACTTTCACACTATAACACCACCAAACGTCCACACTATACCACCACCAAACACTCACACTATAACACCACCAAACACTCACACTATAACACCACCAAACNACACTATAACACCACCAAACACTCACACTATAACACCACCAAACTTTCACACTATAACACCACCAAACGTCCACACTATACCACCACCAAACACTCACACTATAACACCACCAAACACTCACACTATAACACCACGACACTCACACTATAACACCACCAAATACTCACACTATAACCGCACCAAACTTTCCCACTATAACAGCACCAAACTACCACACTATA
>NW_018457862.1:0-447 GCF_002113885.1 Mizuhopecten yessoensis
TCCTCGTGGTTTACCAGTCTTCATGGCAGAGTAGATTGCTCTCAACATACGGAAAGGACCTTGTGTATCTGGATGCCACATACAGAACCACGAAGTATGCTTTGCCATTGTTCTTTCTGTGTGTGCAGACCAATGACGGCTTCTGTGTTGTAGGTGCATTCATCACAGAGAAAGAACATGGATAACATGCTATTTGTGTTATGTGAATATTAATGAAATGTTGTGTGGCCAAAGATCATGTATTATGTATCTATAATTACTCATTTTTATGTTGTGACTGTCATTACTTTTGAATTGGTATATCGTGTCACAGTGTGCTTGCTTTGATATTTTGGTGGTGAACTATTGCTGTCATTTTTTTGTCCTGTGACCCTGAANACAAGAGTTTTACCAGAAAGTAACGAAGGCAATTATCGAACTGATTTTTGAAGTTTACGCATGTGATCC
>NW_018457863.1:0-447 GCF_002113885.1 Mizuhopecten yessoensis
TGATCTAGGTATCTGACTTATCTACTGGGGATAAAGATGGCTGGAATATCTACTGGGGATGAAGGTAGCTGACTTTTCTACTGGGGATAAAGATGGCTTGATTATCTACTGTGGATAAAAGTGGCTGGATTTTCTACTGGGGATAAGGTATCTGAATAATATCCACTGTGGATAAAGATGGCTGGATTAACTACTGGCGATCAAGGTAGCTGACTTATCTACTGGGGATAAAGGTAGCTGGATTACCACCCGGGGATAAAGGTAGTTGACCCTTCTACTGGGGATAAAGATGGCTTGATTATCTACTGGGGATAAAGGTATCTGGATTATCTAATTGGGATAAGGTAGCTGAAGAATATATTCTGGTGATTAAGTAAGCTGGANAACTGCTGGTGATTAAGATAGGTGGATTATGTACAGGGGATAAAGGTAGTTGAAGAATATCTA
>NW_018457864.1:0-447 GCF_002113885.1 Mizuhopecten yessoensis
AATCAGTCAAGCGGTTCCGGGCTAGTGTACCTATGAACTTACATGATTCAATGAAAAAGATGATTGACCTTTTACAGCTGACCAATTAGTACCACTTAGCGCCTTTAGCAAGTTACCCAGTGGACAGTATATATCAGAGGCTGGGATTAACCTGGCCTAACGTCGACAGAACTCTGATTCCGTCAGTGAGATGAAACCCGTAAGGGCGGAATCATGTAGGCGCGAAACCCGTCAACCAACCAACCAACTAATTACCTGGCCTAGGTTATATTTGGAAATATTATATAAACGACAACATGATTTATTAATTAATTAAAGAAAGATTTATTGATATTTTTAGAGAAGAATGTGCAGAAAAAACTAAAATATTTTCAAAAGCATTTTTTTATAGATTTATTTCCGATCATTTTGATCTACAAAACTACCTGCGTAAACCCATATAAAAAG
>NW_018457865.1:0-447 GCF_002113885.1 Mizuhopecten yessoensis
TTCCACGTTGTTATGTCCGTCAATTACAAGTTACTGCAATGCAATAATGGCCTTTCTCTTCTTTTCCTGCGTTATTTATAACACTGATCATAGATACACATACAGGATACCAGCAGCGCTTGCCTAAATTCACACTAGGACACGCTATCAGGGCTTCACTCATTCGCTTTACGTCCTGTTGTAAATACATTGTCCATGTACAACTGTTTTACGAACCTATATGTAGGTCTATACCTTCATGAAATCTCTGCGCTAGAATTTGATATTTCAAACGAATCAATACTTTTGTTTTATTCTTAAAAGACGTGCACAGTTAACTCGCAGGTTTTTTTTTTACCTTTTTCATTATTTGGTGTCCCACTCTTGTTATTCTGTTTGTGTAGATATAGCGCATATTTCATCAATCAAATATATCTCAAGTATCTAAATGATAGATACTTGAATGCA
>NW_018457866.1:0-447 GCF_002113885.1 Mizuhopecten yessoensis
CACCAACCTATTATTCAATACAGACGTAAAAAGTTTACCAATACACCTGACAATTGAAATACCACTGTAGTTATCAGGGTTACTTGGGTCACCTTTCTTAAATACTGGAACTATATTTCCAACTGTCCACATACGAGGATAATTACCTGATTTAAAAATGTTGTTGAAAAATACAACAAGACAAGGTACAAAAACTTCAGAACAATGAATAAAATATTCGTTCGGCATATTATCAATACCACACGCCTTATTGGATTTAAGGTTTTGAATAGCACACTCTATTTCACAACCTGTAATATCAGCATCAAGTTCATCAAACACTGGAGCGTGAATGAGTATGTCATCATAATGTTTCATATAATTAATAATACTTTCATCAGTTGTTGGTTCAGAGGATGCAATGTTACAAAAGTGTTTTTGAAATTCTTCTAAAGATATCTTCTGAGA
>NW_018457867.1:0-447 GCF_002113885.1 Mizuhopecten yessoensis
AAACGCATGTAAGGGCTTACAGTAGTAAAAGCTTAGACATGACCCGTACCGATATAAATGAAAGTATGTAAGGGCTTACAGTAGTTAAAGCTTAGACATGGCCCTTGCAGATATAAATCAACGCCTGTTAGGGCTTACAGTAGTTAAAACTTAGACATGGTCCTTATAGATATAAATGAAAGTCTGTAAGGGCTTACAGTAGTTAAAGCTTAGACTTGGCCCTTACAGATATAAATGAACGTCTTAAGGGCTTACAGTAGCTAAAGCTTAGATGTGTCCCTTACAGATATAAACCAACGCATGTAAGGGCTTACAGTAGTTAAAGATTAGACATGGCCTTTACAGATATAAATAAAAGTGAGTAAGGGCTTACAGTAGTTAAAACTTAGACATGGTCCTTAGAGATATAAATGAAAGTCTGTAAGGGCTTACAGTAGTTAAAGCTTA
>NW_018457868.1:0-202 GCF_002113885.1 Mizuhopecten yessoensis
AACTAAATAATGTTACTGTTATAAATACTAAGTAATGATACTGTTTTAAATACTAAACAATGATACAGTTATCAATACTAAATAATGATAATGTCATCAATACTAAATAATGATACAGTCATCAATACTAAATAATGATACTGGTATCAATACTAAATAATGATACAGTTATCAATACTAAACAATGATACTGTCATCAATA
>NW_018457868.1:350-447 GCF_002113885.1 Mizuhopecten yessoensis
AATACTAAATAATGGTACTGTCATCAATACTAAATAATGATACTGTCATCAGTACTAAATAATGATACTGTTATCAATACTAAATAATGATACTGTT
>NW_018457869.1:0-447 GCF_002113885.1 Mizuhopecten yessoensis
ACATGTAACATTTTAAGACCCCCTTTTACATAATCTTTAACAATGTCATCTCTCTTAGCTTTATCTTTTTTACTATTCCACAGAAAATTAAAAAGCTCTATATTTAATTTTTTAAGAAAACAATCATCTGGATTTGGTAAAGAGATAAAAAGGTGGTTGAATTGTGAAATTAATAATGATTTTATGATATGTTTCCTACCAATAGGAGTCAACAATCTTCTTTTCCAGGTTTTAATCAAAGTTTTGAGTTTTACAAATTTCTTATCGTAATTCAATTTTGTTATCCTATGTAAATCTACATCAAACTCAATACCTAAAAGTGTAAATTTCCTATCCCCCCACTGCAAATTCAATTTAGGATAAAGAATTTCATCACTGTATTTTTTACTACCTATCCAAATTACATGTGTTTTTTCTATGTTTATTTTGAGTCCAGAAATATTTGCA
>NW_018457870.1:0-169 GCF_002113885.1 Mizuhopecten yessoensis
CCGGTACGGAGAGCGTGGGCGTCCACTGATGTTCCAATACCGGTATGGAGAGCGTGGTCATCCACTCATGTTCCAATACCGGTACGGAGAGCGTGGGCATCCACTGATGTTCCAATACCGGTACGGAGAGGGTGGGCATCCACTGATGTTCCAATACCGGTACGGAGAG
>NW_018457870.1:193-447 GCF_002113885.1 Mizuhopecten yessoensis
TCCACTGATGTTCCAATACCGGTACGGAGAGCGTGGGCATCCACTGATGTTCCAATACCGGTACGGAGAGTGTGGGCATCCACTGATGTTCCAATACCGGTACGGAGAGTGTGGTCATCCACTGATGTTCCAATACCGGTACGGAGAGTGTGGGCATCCACTGATGTTCCAATACCGGTACAGAGAGCGTGGGCATCCACTGATGTTCTAATACCGGTACGGAGAGCGTGGTCGTCCACTGATGTTCCAATACC
>NW_018457871.1:0-447 GCF_002113885.1 Mizuhopecten yessoensis
GTACCTCTCTCTATGGTAACAGCCTTCCTGGGGATTATTACACACATACCTCTCCCTGTGGTAACAACTTCATGGGGATTATCACACACGTACCTCTCCCTGTGGTAACAACTTCGTTGGGATTATTACACACGTACCCCTCCCTGTGGTAACAACCTCCTGGGGTTATTACACATGTTCCCTTCCCTGTTATAACAACTTCGTGATGATTATAACACACGTACCCCTCCCTGTGGTAACAAATTCGTGGGGATAATTACACATGTACCTCTCCCTGTGGTAACAACTTCGTGGGGATTATTATACACGTATCCCTCTCTGTGGTAACAACTTCCTGGGGTTATTACACATGTTCCCCTGCCTGTTTTAACAACTTCGTGGGGATTAATACACACGTAACCCCCCTGTGGTAAAAACTTCGTGGGAACTATTTCACACGTACCTCTC
>NW_018457872.1:0-447 GCF_002113885.1 Mizuhopecten yessoensis
GTACTATTTGCCTCTGTATGAATTGTATATTCTTTGCCTCGGTATGAATCGTTTACTCTTTGCCTCTGTATGAATTTATACTCTTTGCCTCTGTATGAGTTGTGTACCCTATGCCTCTGTATGAGTTATGTTCTCTTTGCCTCTGTATGTATTGTGTACTCTTGAGTTGTGTACTCTTTTCCTCTGTATGAATTGTATATTCTTTGCCTCGGTATGAATAGTTTACTCTTTGCCTCTGTACGAATTGCGTATTATTTGCCTCTGTAGAATTGTGTACTCTTTGCCTCTGTATAAGTTGTGTACTCTTTGCCCCTGTATGAGTTGTGTACTCTTTGCCTCTGTATGAGTTGTGTACTCTTTTCCTCTGTATAAGTTGTGTACTCTTTGCCTCTGTATGAGTTATGTTCTCTTTGCCTCTGTATAAGTTGTGTACTCTTTGCCTCTGTA
>NW_018457873.1:0-447 GCF_002113885.1 Mizuhopecten yessoensis
TCTATGTCTCAGAAATTACCGAAGTAATTAGCTCTATGTCTTAGAAATGACTTAGTTATTAGCTCTCTGTCTCAGACAATACTTAAGTAATTAACTCTATGTCTCAAACATTACTTAGTTGTTAGCTCTATGTCTCAGAATTACTGAAGTTATTAGCTCTATGTCTCAGAAATTACTTAGTAATTAGCTCTATGTCTCAGAAATTACTGAAGTAATTAGCTCTATGTCTTAAACATAACTTAGTTATTAGCTCTATGTCTCAGAAATTACTTAGTTATAAGCTANGCTATATGTCTTACACATGACTTAGTAATTAGCTCTATGTCTCAGAAATTAGTGAAGTAATTAGTTATATGTCTCAGAAATTACTTAGTAATTAGCTCTATGTCTCAAAAATTCCTCAGTAATTAGCTCTATGTTTTAAACATTACTTAGTTATAAGCTCTA
>NW_018457874.1:0-447 GCF_002113885.1 Mizuhopecten yessoensis
AGATCCTTACCGTAATTATCGGTATACTCCGCTCACACGTCCTTAGCGTAATTATCGGTATAACTCGATCACAGATCCCTCCCGTAATTATCGGTATAACTCGATCACAGATCCTTACCGTAATTATCGGTATACTCCGCTCACATATCCTTGCCGTAATTATTGGTATAATCCGATAATAGATCTTTGCCGTAGTTATCGAATTAATCCGATAACTGCCTTACAGTAATTATCGGTAAACATCGATTACAGATTCTTACCGTAATTATCGGTATACTTCAATCAGAGATCTTCACCGCACTTTTCGGTATACTCNACTCCGATCACAGATTCTTACCGTAATTATCGGTATACTCCGATAACAGATCCTCACAGTAATTATCGGTATAATCCAATAACAGTTCCTTACCGTAATCATCGGTATACTCTGATAACAGATCCTTACCG
>NW_018457875.1:0-447 GCF_002113885.1 Mizuhopecten yessoensis
GAATATTTTAATGTTTCTGATCTGCGTTTAAGTCCTGAATACATTATCGAGGTCTTGCACGCATGTACACAATGGATCACTGCCATTTGGTGTTCATTACATGTACCAATAAAAAGTGTGTATATCTAGTTAGTTTAAACACATTTAACTGCCATTTTATCCAAAATTGGGCATACGTTACATAAACGTCATGATCTTTCATTAGTCCTTCACGAATAAGACACTAATATTATTTATTGATCACATAAGATATTGTTACATCATCACATCTTATATTGTTAAATTATCTTATCTAATTAAATGACAAAAAAGTAGCTGGCAGGATATTCACGAAAAGCCAATTTGTAAATGCANATATTCACGAAAAGCCAATTTGTAAATGCATGTACACCCATTAGACTTGTGCACCTGTATGCATACCCAGTATTTCATTGATGAATTAGCTAC
>NW_018457876.1:0-447 GCF_002113885.1 Mizuhopecten yessoensis
ACACGACACTGAGCACACTTACTGGACTGAGCACACTTACTGAACAGTAAACAAGACACTGAGCACACTTACTGGACTGAACAAACTTACGGGACTGTAAACACGACACTGAGCACACTTACTGGACTGAGCACACTTACTGNCTGTACTGTAAACTATACACTGAGCACACTTACTGGACTGTAAACACTACACTGAGCACACTTACTGGACTGAGCAAACTTACTGGACTGTAAACACGACACTGAGCACACTTACTGGACTGAGCAAACTTACTGGACTGAAAACTCGACACTGAGCACACTTACTGGACTGTAAACTCGACAATGAGCACATTTACTGAACTGTAAACACGAAACTGAGCACACTTACTGTACTGTAAACTATACACTGAGCACGCTCACTGGACTGTAAACACTACACTGAGCACACTTACTGAACTGTACA
>NW_018457877.1:0-447 GCF_002113885.1 Mizuhopecten yessoensis
TTGATTTTAATTCGGACACAGCAGTTTTAAAGCACTCGTTAGATTTGTGGAAGTCCTGATCTTTTAACAAATCAAATTTCTTCGAGACGGGGAGCTTTCAAATACCTGTTAAGTCCGTGACGAAAATGTTCAAGCGTTGTCGTCTTGTAAAGACTCCCATCCTGTTTCCTTGCATCGAGATAAAAATGACCCAATGCCTCGTCTAATCTTGGCTTCGAGAAGTCCTCAAAATCTGTGGCTTGCTCCTTTTCGCTTAAGTATGCTCTGAAGGTTTTGCTTGCTGAATTGTTACTTTTCTTTGTGTTTGTTGGTATAAGTAACGCCCGTTTTGTCTCAATTTCACTCTCAGTGTGACTTGCAAATCGTTTCGCCATTTTGTTCATTGTTGACATTAGCAGACGATCTCCGGTGTGTTCGATTCGAATCTGCGAGTTATCTCCCTTACAA
>NW_018457878.1:0-447 GCF_002113885.1 Mizuhopecten yessoensis
TGGTCTAGTAGTACTGTACATACCAGTCAACTTCAAAATAACATTTGATGCATCATATAAATGCAGTATGAATGATGATCATACTAAAACAGATCAAGCACAACAACTTTGAAGAAGTACAAGGATGGATGATTTTGCCCAGCAACTGAACAGATTCCATTATTTTTATAAACCCAAGTACAGGTAAGACATTTTTTTATGTATTAAAATGTATGTAATGATTCAAAAATTAAATGTATTGAAACAAATGGACAGTACGAGCTTCGCTCTCTCCAGGCCATGCCTGAGTCATATTAAGTATACAGCATGCATGGTAAGGTAACATTAAGGTATACATGTACAGCTGATTAGATTTTGGTGCTCATTAGGGCTGTAACGATACACAGCGGTGCACCGAAAACCTCGGTTCGGTTTACGGTATTTTTTCCGTGTTTCGGTTCGGTTCGG
>NW_018457879.1:0-447 GCF_002113885.1 Mizuhopecten yessoensis
CATCACTTCTTGAGACTCTCAAAACTGTGTAACAATTCTTACAATTGTGTATAACTCCCGTAACGTTGCACATATCATCAGATGCAATATATGTTGTTCCCAGATACATCCATGGAGGCGCAGATTCAGGATTCCGTCATGTCAAGCCGACGGAGTACAAACCCAAACTGTTCCACTTCTGTGGGGACAGGAAGAATGTCAAGATCACGGAGGTCAGTGTACTTCACACAATACTTGTTTTGTAGCGATCATTACTCCATATAATTATGCTATCTTGGTCAGTTTGAGTAGGAACATGTCAAACTTCATATATATATTACTATACATGCATGTTGTTCCTCTCCTTCGATATTTTTGTACATTTAAGCGTGGTCTTTTTGTCTTTGCCATTGAACACTTTTTTATGATGTATGGATATTTTGTTATAATTGGACCCACCTCGTGCTT
>NW_018457880.1:0-447 GCF_002113885.1 Mizuhopecten yessoensis
ACTGACCACTTGAGATTTCCAGGTTTCTGATGCAAGAATCGCCATGGTAATATCTGTAATATAATACCTCTAATTTTGTTATGACATCTTTCACGATTTTATGAATTACGGCCGAATGACTGTTAAAGTTTAAAAAAAAATTGATACCACAAGTACATGGTAAGGAGAAATATACGCATTCTCTTTATCGAGGCATTGTTAGTTGCTCAGCCGTGCCATTATTAAAACAACTTCTGTTTCCATTAGTCTAAGATTATAACATTGTACCATTAAAGCACAGTTTCAGTCCTATTGTGTCAATGAATTTATTAGAAAGATAATTACATTTAATGGTATGTGGAATTTATAAAACTCTAAACGATCGTTTGATCAAACGTGAGCATCGTCTCCTCAGGAAGTTTCTTCTATTAAAACACTTTACTTTTCCATTCAAAACACTACCGTACC
>NW_018457881.1:0-447 GCF_002113885.1 Mizuhopecten yessoensis
CCTGTACTTACATGTGTATAAAATAATGCAAAATTATAGACATAAACAAATGGAAGCAAAGTTGTGGTTGCATATTTAAATGGTAGCAAAGCCCTGCAACTTTCTGTTAAATTCGCAAAATCTCCATAATTAGTTACAATAAGATTTATATACAGATGCAAATTGAAAGAATTTTTCGCATATTTGTATATTTAAATGTATGTATGCATTCAAAATTAGATTCCAAATATTCAACACACAACTTTTACCATGTTACATTCTCAAAATAGGCATACATCAAATATCACAGTAAATTCTATGAGATATTACAATGCTTTAAAAGATCCAATATGCTCATTTCAATGGTACATAAAATAGCTTAGGAATATCAAAACACATTTCAGTATTTTTAATGAATAAAATAATCAGGACTAGAATATTGGAATGCTCCTACCTGGAGTTGTAAAA
>NW_018457882.1:0-447 GCF_002113885.1 Mizuhopecten yessoensis
CCTCTCCTTCCTGTTCATTTCAGCCGGCAGAATCCAAGAGTAACAGATGCAGTGAGAATTTATTTTATTTTATCGCCTTCATAAAAAAACAAATGCTTACGTACATGTTACTAAAACAATAACAACAGAAGTTCGGATCGCAGATTTATTAGGAAGGAAGAGCGATGATTATCCGTGATGGTGTTCCTGAAACGAAAGAAAGAGGAGAAGTGATGTATTTCTGAGTAACCATAGTAACCACGAGACCTTGTCTTCAGTTAATACATATAGCTATGTCAAGTTTATACTAGTAGAGAGAAAGAAAAGAAAAAAGAGCATCGATATAGATGATCTGTCATAAGTTAACCTTCATATCAGATTTAGGATACAAGTTTTCGATTTTTCATGGGGAAATCCAAAACTAGTATCATAAATCTAATATTAAGGGAAACGAATGACAGATTCTTT
>NW_018457883.1:0-447 GCF_002113885.1 Mizuhopecten yessoensis
AAAGCCGGAGTTCCCGGAGAAAAAACACCGACCTACGGCCAGTACATGGCGAATACCCCACGTAGGTATCGAACCTACTATCGAAACTGGCGGAGGGCTAGTGGTAGCAGAACGTCAGACGCCTTAACCACTTGGCAAACCGCGGCCCCTAAATAGATAATGTATTAATTTGAATAACACCTTAGCGACCTTGTTATTGTTGACGGTTTCGTATTAAAAAGAAACAATCTAGATGGCTTCATAAAAACACCAAAAGTTTTTCTTTATACTACTTAAATAATTTGGCGTGGGATGATATCTCATTTTTGTAATATTTGTTTTTTAGATTAATTATCTTGTCAAAATGATTCATGCGTTAGATTTATCATTGAATACCAAACAGACAAAATCTTAACAATGCACAATGTATGTAAACAATGTAATTAGTGGGGGAGGGGGCGGGGCGCT
>NW_018457884.1:0-447 GCF_002113885.1 Mizuhopecten yessoensis
CCTAATGGACCCAACCAGTAACATACCACTAACTGTCTCAGGCCTGGGACCAAAACAGTAATGTCCCACTACCTGTGTAAGGGCTGGGACAAAATCAGTAACATACCACCAACTGTCTTAGGCCTGGATCAAACCAGCAACATACCACTAACTGTCTTAGGCCTGGGACTAAACCAGTAACAAAACCACAAACTGTCTCAGGCCTGGACCAAACCAGTAACATACCAGTTCCTGTTTCAGGCATGGGACCAAACTAGTACCAAACCACTAACTGTCTTAGGCCTGGGACCAAACCAGTATCATACCAGTTTTTGTCTTAGGCCTGGGACCAAACTAATAACAAACCACTAACTGTCTCAGGCCTGGACCAAACCAGCAACATACCACTAACTGTCTTAGGCCTGGGACCAAACCAGCAACATACCACTAAATGTTTTAGGCCTGGAC
>NW_018457885.1:0-447 GCF_002113885.1 Mizuhopecten yessoensis
ACTATGTCGAAAGTAATGTTTATGCAGCAGAACACAGATTCTTAAAACAAACGAACTGCTGCAAGTAGCTGTGTGAAGAATAAAAGACACTGCACATCCATGTGTATTTATGTTCTGTCACATAAACTTATCTACTTTAGAAGGAGGCGTGAGCTCGGCCTACAGATATTGCATCGACGCATAAAAAACATCTTGAAAATCGTAGTTCTCGTTAAATATACAGATTCTTTATCTTGACCATACTGTAACCACAGTAGAGGTAGTAGCATTAACATTTCCATATCAACACAGGTACACAAACAATAGATTCTACAGGTATTTCAGGTATATCATCAGATACTCAAGCCTTAGCTGTAAACTCTAAAACATGGTATTACATACACGTGACGTTGTTACCCGAATGATGAGTCAAACGGTGTCCTGATAGTTTTTGTTACTATGTTATGA
>NW_018457886.1:0-447 GCF_002113885.1 Mizuhopecten yessoensis
CTTAAGTGCACATCAACTGAGGTGATAAGTGCCTCTTTACTTGGTCTTGGTAGACCAAAGTGGCTTCTTAGAAAAAAGTGTACCCCATCTTGACCTCCTACTGCATATGCCTTGGGGTCATACATGTACCCATTGATCTTTGGTCTCCTCGGCGAAAGCCAGATACTGGAGTTTTGCTGTGAAGGTTCTGAGCTTTCCTGAAAGGTTTTGGCAGCATCCACAATATTTTTCACAGCATTGTTTTGGCAGAGTTTAGGATACTTGGACATGTGCTCTGTTATCATTGCATGCTCTATAAGAGGAAGTCGGACCGCTTTAAGCAAAGACACTGCATTATCTGTACCACATTTGGTACTGTCTATGTAGTGAAGTACACCCTGTAGTAGACTAACCTCTTGTTCTGCAGGTGGCAAAATGACCCCATCTCTGGAAACTACAAGTCCCTCT
>NW_018457887.1:0-447 GCF_002113885.1 Mizuhopecten yessoensis
CAAACGTGTCGGTGTTTAAAACTTTCACGTAACGTAATTTAAAATTATCAATCACCAGTCTTACGTTAAATACGGCCGAGTCACGCTCGCAAGATCAAAGCGTACCTCAGACTAGGGACAGCGGATGCTCGGATCGTATCAGCGCTAAGTACCACGACTAATCAACCGTTCATTTCAGTGCAAATTTGGCATATTGGTTGGTGTAAAATTTTAATAAATTCATACTTGATATTTCAAAGAGAAATTCGAACGTTGATGAGCAATCGTGCTTAGAAAAAAATCTTTTGAATCCTAAGCGGAACATTATTTATGAAGAGTGCGTTGTAGTACCGGTGTTTTAACACCGAGACGAGTGTCCCGGCGGGCTGTACCTAATTGTCATAGCCCTGTCTATCTGTTTCCAATAAAGTGACGGTCTAATGAAAGGGGTGCCTCTTGTTCTTTTTT
>NW_018457888.1:0-447 GCF_002113885.1 Mizuhopecten yessoensis
GCTTAAAATAATCTGTTCCACAAAATACCAGTTTGAGTTCTTTATTGATTTACATGTACATTGCATCGCCATATTCGAAATGTGGAAAGTCTTTGACAAAAACAACAAATGTTACAAATATGAGTATAATACTCATTTATAGTATTTTGACACTACTGTTACCACTTGTTGATAACAAAATAAACGTGTAAGAACAATTTACGCCTGACGATGATATATAAATAAGTGGTTAGTTGATATATTCTAAAATCGCTGATATTTAAGGGCAGATCAGTATAATTAACTACGTTATGTAAACGTTATAAAGATGTATGTTTATGAATGTTAAGTATTACTACATGTACTTGTATACCTTACCACTATTTGCATTGTTGTACATAAACGGTTATGTTTTACCGGAAATCTCTATAAGATTCATACTATATTTTGATAATTTGTTTTAGCTGT
>NW_018457889.1:0-447 GCF_002113885.1 Mizuhopecten yessoensis
AAGGGAAACAATCTCACTAAATATTTTGTGAATCAGTTATCTATACAGTGGTGACCCAGGGTCAGTCCACACGGAAACGAATTGCAATTAACAACGAAAAATAATCAATCAATAACTAATACATTGATGTATTTGTGTTCAGATTTATCATATCGTGGCAATATAAATCCTCAATGGTATCTGTATACTGTGAAGGACTTGCCATCTATTTAATGTTTACTTTAGACCTATCAACATCCGATGTACACAGAGTTGCAAAGGACATCTACTGTTTTAATCAGATCTGCTATGACTTCTGGCAGTAGCTAGCTGGTCAAAGTTGTTCATCTACACCATGGATGAAGGGCAATGATATATGTGCCTCAGGAACCTAAAAAAGCTAATACTGAATTCTTCAACGACTGGCTCATCGCATGAAAAACTGCTAATTATTCCATTGCAAAAAAA
>NW_018457890.1:0-447 GCF_002113885.1 Mizuhopecten yessoensis
GGAAATACTCGTGCAATCGCATTCGCTCGACCTTACACATATTCGTTATGAAACGGGTACCATAGACAACACATACAAGTAAACATGCTGACTTAATGCATCGAATACACCCTGTTACAAATGTGTATATTATAAACCGTGCCACTACTCAAGAGATAACTGTCATCATCATATACCAGGTATGCTACAGAGCATGGCATGATCGTAGTCGACATAAATTAAGGGGTTACAAGTTAATGCACTAATGCAACTGCAGTGATAAACTTCAGAATACATCCAATGTGTCTTACCTGGTAGTAGACAGGGTTGGGCTATGGCATTTACCAGTTTCTCTGTGGTCAGCTAACTTCATTTACTCTTTGTTCTGCTAACGTCAATTCAGGCAAATTCGCCATGCACCCCAATTCGCCACCCTGTGACAAAAATGCCATATGACGTCATAATACA
>NW_018457891.1:0-447 GCF_002113885.1 Mizuhopecten yessoensis
GTTTGGAGTAATTTAAGGCCTACTTCATTTGAGAGCAACACATCTGTCTTGTAGTGGATAAAGGCATCGAAAAACTATCCTATGGGAGTGAAGTTGATTATCATACATTGTGGACAGAGATATAGACAAATCAACCTCGTTTGGGGAAAAGTGAATACCTACCTTGGTGTGCGGGGGATATATATTGACAAGGCAACTTTGAAGGTGACATTTTTGTGAACGTTTCGTTGCTTAGACATTAATTGATAAACCTACCTTGTAGGAAGACAGGTATTGACATCTCAACGGAGTGGTGTTTAGAAATAGGCTAATCAATCTGTTGGGGGACATTGACAAATATTTGCATTTTTACTGAACTAGGACTCAATATATCTTCTTAACATTTTAGAGATAATTTTTCATTGAACTTTCCAGTTGGCGTATGAATACATCAGCATATTATCAACC
>NW_018457892.1:0-447 GCF_002113885.1 Mizuhopecten yessoensis
GTGGTTTTACGTCCGCCCTCACTACCGAGTAGTTTGAATATTTTAAGCAGACGAATCTATTGTAGGGGCCTGATATACGTATTAGACAGCTTGAGGCTTCTGGGGAAAATCCTATGGAGAGTTAACGCAAGCCTATAGACATATATATCCACTGGGGTACTCCAATTCCATATGGGAACCTTCCCCAATGCTGCTTGAGTTGATAAGAAAAACAAAATATTGAAGTGAAAATTATTAACTTAAAAACAATTAACTCATATAGCAGTAGTAGATAAATGATCAGCTATAAGTAACTATGTAGTTGTATAAATAGGGATACGAAGGTGTGAGTTTAAAAGAGGGATGTATGCTATGATGTTTAATAGTTGACACATTTCTAGATTTGCAAAAAAAAATGTCATTTTTAAATTGTTTAACAGAATTGATGCAAGGTCCCTTGTTTCCAGG
>NW_018457893.1:0-447 GCF_002113885.1 Mizuhopecten yessoensis
AGTGTTAACGAAAGGTTTGAATATGTTGGTATGTTATTTCAAGCGCAGGTGAATGAAAATTTGCAACTAATGCAGAGCAGGTGCCAATATTTGATTACATCCCAAGAAAACTACTTCCTGAAAGACACATTTTAATGGTAAAGAGTCAAATTGTACATAATTCATGTTCAACATTGAGTGATAATTAATAACATCTGTGTCCTTGCAAGAAATTTATAAACATTTGTCGCTCTATGTTGAAAAAGAAATCTCATTTTATACCAAGCATGTTCATGCATCACACCGCTCCTTTTCTGACCCTCAATTTGTGGAGAAAGTGAGAGGTGCCTAAGCATATTGAATTTACTGTCATTTCTAAACAAGTTTAAGTATTGAAATATCATTTTCATAATTCAGTACAGATATGTTTCAACTTAATATTTATGAAGTATCAACTTTCAAAACTTT
>NW_018457894.1:0-447 GCF_002113885.1 Mizuhopecten yessoensis
TGTTTTCTGTATCATAACACTGAAAGTAGTGCGACATTCCAATATTCGTAATTGTTGTGCGTTTACGACTGTTTGTGAAAATACTTCTTCCGGCTGTCTACTGTGTAGACTAGCATAGATGGATGATTGTAAATCGGTTGGGAAAACCGAAAAAACGTGTGATTGAGGAAGTAATTTGACCGAGATAAAATTTCAAATCTTAGACATTTCACTTCCTGTTACGGGGTCGCTTTAAGTAGCCTGTCTCGTCGATTTTGTTGCATATATTTGATACAGTGAGGTTCAGCGTGGGCTAGATGTTAGATCATTTTGACATGCCAAACTGTTCACTCGTCGAATTAAGATGAATTCGTCTCAAAACATTACGTTTTCGTTGGAAGAAGAAGATTACGACGAGTTCAAGAAGAATGGTATTCCTATCACGGCTTATCTGATAGTTCTATGTGT
>NW_018457895.1:0-447 GCF_002113885.1 Mizuhopecten yessoensis
TACGGGATATTGAGACAGCTGGAGAACACATAAAAGATGAAGATCTTTAAATTAATACCGTGCACGTGTATATTTGATCTATAAGTAAATGTCTACCTTTTATAATGGAGACGTACTGACATAAATTTGTTCATAAGTCTAACTTAACATCGATGGTTTCATTATATCTTATGCGGTTATATTATACCTTATATACATAGCAGCGTGTCCGATTAGATATATGGTGATCACAAGTTATAGTTATTGAATGTCTAGGCGAGTGTATCACGAGGTATTTCGGCGGAGTTAACGCCATCCGAAACATTCAATAACTACAACTAAACAGCTGGGAACCAATCAGTAACTGCCTTGCGTCCCGAATACATTTCACGACAAATCCAACCAAATATCAGTTAGAAGTTCAACCCGAAATTTCTCTCATTTTTCATTCGGGCTTTGTAAGGAGCA
>NW_018457896.1:0-447 GCF_002113885.1 Mizuhopecten yessoensis
TTCCCACCGCGTTTTGGATTCTCCAATCGTTACTTGACTCATATAATGTACAGATCAGTCTTGAATGCATGTTTGTTTTGCAAACAGACAACATTATTAAAGCTTCTACAGATTTTGAAGTTTTCTTGAAACACAAGGCAAAGCAATCGGGAACCGTCGGCACTTTTTGTAAACGCCCATTTTCTCGTTTACGGAAAGTGCCGACGGTTCCCAATTGAAGCGAAAGCTATTTGAGCAGGAACCCAGTGTTTGGTAACATTACACGTTACGTATCTATGAATAATGAACTACTTCACCTTTCTTAGACATTAAAGTTTGACACATCTTCCAACATTTATGATTTCACCTCGCAAACAATTGATTTACATGTGGTTTATTGATTCGCATAAAAAGTCTATGGAAAACGAAAACATTGATGTTTAATGGAATGCTTAGAAACCCGTACAT
>NW_018457897.1:0-447 GCF_002113885.1 Mizuhopecten yessoensis
ACCATTCAAACTTCTATCACAATCACCTGTGTCATTGGGAAGATTAAATCTAATCTGAATATGTAGTGGGGCATGATAAGGAGAGTCAGTGAAGTTACGTACAATAAAACTGAGATATACTATTGAAAAGACAGGTAGGTATTAAACAATAGTCAAAGACACTGAGTCCATTAGTGCCACAAAAAGTATAATCATTAGAATAACCCTGTGGGTCACGTCCATTTAATATACGAAGCCCTGTTGCTTTACATAGATTTAATAATCTATTGCCTAATTTATTTTTACCTTTATCAGGATTACCACGTGTTGCCAAACACTCGTCACTTACATATATGTGAGTACCTTAAGGATCTAGTCTATTACTCGAACTAGGATGCATTGTATCAGACTGAAGATATTCAGCATCAGTACCAGTACGGCGGTTTAAACCACCAATCATTACTGGGT
>NW_018457898.1:0-447 GCF_002113885.1 Mizuhopecten yessoensis
CGCTCGACTTTATGTGTTGATCGCTCCACAATATTATTGTTATATTATCGTGATAACAGCGGATATGTGCAGAAACCTAAATGGACCTCTACTTGTTGTAATAAATGCCACTAAATCGACATAAGAAATCGTGCCGTAACTACATGTTACTTAATTTTCCATATTCCGTTATAACTTGCTAAAATACTTAGAAATACACGTAGAAATATATAAAGTCGAGAAGTCGACATATTGTATTATAAGAAGAGGTAGTTATAAAAAAGAAGGATATAGACAATTCAATTAGTTCTCCATTGGATACCAAAACTGAAAACGGGAAACATTAAATATCCTTTTTTATTTCGTAGGTCGATTTGAGTATGTGAGTTTTAGTTTATTTACATGAGAACGCATGACTTTATCTTTTTAACCAGTGTGTCTCCTGAGTATATCATTAACCTTGTTCAT
>NW_018457899.1:0-447 GCF_002113885.1 Mizuhopecten yessoensis
GTTGGCATGGATATTAGCGAGCAGGGTGCCTTACTGTGGCAGGAAACCGAGTACTCTGAGAAAACCCACGTGGTCGGGCAGGTGACCCCAAACCTTTTCATGTCCGATAGGGGAGTAAACACTTTGACATGATGAAGAACCTATAAAAACTTGTACAGCCACAGAAAAACAGTCCTTAGGCCAGTACAAATGGACTGAGTCACTGAAATGCACTATTAACCTAAGAAGAACATTTCAAACACAGTATGTCATCATTCCTTTGTTTGAATAGATCACCAATATAAGATTAATTACATCTAGAAGTAGGCAGGAAAGGTACTTGCGAGTATTTTTGTAGAGGTAGCAGGCATATGTTGCCAACTTGTTGACAATCCTTTAGCCTCTAACCACACTGAAAGACAATCAGGAATGACTGTCCCTCTCATTACTAGTCTCACATCAGTCTCC
>NW_018457900.1:0-447 GCF_002113885.1 Mizuhopecten yessoensis
AACCCTAACCCTAACCCTAACCCTAACCCTTACCCTAACCCTAACGAAAACAGAACGAGGGTGAAACGGTGAGTCAATTTTGGGTCGAACTCCGAAAACTCAGCGAACATTGCAATTTTGAAGGTTTTTTGAACGATGCACGATGTGATAGATTTGTGTGTTGGTAAGCTTTCACTGCTAGACAATGTAAATTGCTCCCAAAAGCATATTCAAATATTAAAAAAAGCAATGGAAATTGCCATTAATATTGAGGTCGCAGAGAGTGAATCTCGCAAATTGAATGTATCCTCTGCTGCTTTTGATGAAGTTAAGCACGCGGAAAGGCACAAAAGGTAGTAGCACAGTGTTTTCGCTGTGTGAAGAACAATCATAATACAGACAGTTGTTCCTATAAAAATAGCAAATGCCACAAATGTAAGGAAGTCGGTCACCTGAGCAAAATGTGTC
>NW_018457901.1:0-447 GCF_002113885.1 Mizuhopecten yessoensis
ACAAGACGGGGCCCTTACTGACCTGTCAGTGTTCTAGTTGTACATACATGCAATTGTATGCTCCATAGAAAATCAGATTGATAAATTTCCAAAGCCGTGAAATTGAAATTGAAATTGAAATATTTCTATATTGAAATAGGAAACAGTCAGAAACCCTTTCAAGCTCAAATTTCTTTAAGACTATTCACAGCTAATTCCCTTTAAAATTCAACCCATTTTACTTTAAGCTGTTTACCTGAAACATGTCCCCGTACAACCAATGGGAATTTCCAGGTCCAGGTACATCCCGAAACACGTTACTTAGGTAACGCATATACCACAGAAATCGTATTAACTGATATAGGGCATAGATGACCGCACCCAGAGCCAGCGTCCCCGCAACACCCCCGGGGGTGAAGGTAGAAATGGACGCCATCCCGGTACCAGACATACCGTCAAAACGTTGGA
>NW_018457902.1:0-447 GCF_002113885.1 Mizuhopecten yessoensis
GGGCCTCAGTACAGGGTACAGTGTCAGGTTTGAGTCCATTCTGCCACGTTCCTATGGTGCCATCCTCTACTGTACTGTAGGTAAGTTGGGAAATTCAAACATCTGTAAATTTCAATGTTTCATATGAAAATAGAATGGACCAATTTTGACAACAGATTTGATTAAAATTCAGAAAAACAAGATAACTGGAAGTAGAGCTAAATGGAAAAAACAACAAAATAAAAACACCTTAAATCTCTATATTTTATTTGATTTCTACTGTATAATTTGTTTAAACCCTTCACTTATGTCCAATATGCAATATCAGCAACATATTGGCGTCCATGTTCTATTAGATTTTATATTAAAGAAACAGATACTAACCAAGAACAAAACAATCAGCTGTAATTGAGAATTTTATACGAGGGAAGCTAATTTAATTGTCATTATAATGTTTTATGAATAGAA
>NW_018457903.1:0-447 GCF_002113885.1 Mizuhopecten yessoensis
AAAGGACGTGCACCACTATGACAGGTAAATACGATCAGAAGCTGTCAACAGGTACGTGTGTAGCCGATAATTCAGGTAAGTCAAGCTTTATTTTTTCACAAGGCCCCGATCATGGAAACGTTTTCAATAATGTTAAGTGTGAGGGAATAGGAAGTGGATCTTTGTTGCTTTACTAAGTATAATGCAAACTAGACTATCGTATAAGGTACATGCACATGAAATACCATAGATTGGTGAAATATTGTCAAAAGGGATTTCCAAAAGAATATCGGTGTAAGGAAGCTGTAAGGGTAGATAAACAGGATTATCTTTTCATTTCGTTGCCATTTTCGTGATTACGTGTATCTATCGCCAGCAGGGATGTGATTTTTTCATACAGATTGTGGATCATGTCGCAAACATAGGAGAACGTCGTTCGTTTCATGAAATGTCTCGATCTCTAGTAAA
>NW_018457904.1:0-447 GCF_002113885.1 Mizuhopecten yessoensis
TCGGATTTAATGGACATAACTACAAGCTTGGAAATGGAGAAAGAAACACCGGCACATCATGAGAAGGTTGTCTGTGTTAATGTCAAGACGGAATAGCGATTTACAGTGAAGACAGAAAAGGAATTAAAACAGTATGAAGACATGAACCAGTCAAAATCAACGAAGAGCAATACAAGATGGGGGATGGAAATCCTGCAAGGTAAGTCCATCCTATGTCAGTCACAGTAAACAGTACACACACACGCCTGTGTTTACATTATCATATGATCATATGACGAATGTTGCACACCGAAACGATGTAAATTTATTGCAGACCATTTTATTTAAAAATCTGTCAAATAATGTACACCATTATGTATGCCCTCTTCTATAAAATCGCCTTCTGTAATTTCAGATTGGCATTTTGAAAGCTATGGTTTCCCATTGGATATGGCTACAGTTTCAACA
>NW_018457905.1:0-448 GCF_002113885.1 Mizuhopecten yessoensis
AGGGTCAAGGTTACCTGAAGTCTGGTAAGGGTATTCAGGGTCAAGAAACCTGAAGTCTGGTAAGGGTATTCAGGGTCAAGGATACCTGAAGTCTGGTAAGGGTATTCAGGGTCAAGGATACCTGAAGTCTGGTAAGGGTATTCAGGGTCAAGGATACCTGAAGTCTGGTAAGGGTATTCAGGGTCAAGGATACCTGAAGNGTCTGGGTCAAGGATACCTGAAGTCTGGTAAGGGTATTCAGGGTTAAGGATACCTGAAGTCTGGTAGGGGTATTCAAGGTCAAGGTTACCTGAAGTCTGGTAAGGGTATTCAGGGTCAAGGATACCCAAAGTCTGGTAAGGGTATTCAGGGTCAAGGATACCTGAAGTCTGGTAAGGGTATTCAGGATCAAGGTTACCTGAAGTCTGGTAAGGGTATTCTGAGTCAAGGATACCTGAAGTCTGGTAAG
>NW_018457906.1:0-448 GCF_002113885.1 Mizuhopecten yessoensis
GAACCAACGACCTTCTGACGTAAAACTGATAGTCCATCAACAGAAAAAACGACCTTCTGACGTAAAACTGATAGTCCATCAACAGAATCAACGACCTTCTGACGTAAAATTGATAGTCCATCAACAGAACTAACCACCTTCTGACGTAAAACTGATAATCCATCAACAGAGCCAACGACCTTCTGACGTAAAGTTGATAGTCCATCAACAGAACTAACCGCCTTCTGACGTAAAACTGATAATCCATCAACAGAAAAAACGACCTTCTGACGTAAAACTGATAGTCCATCAACAGAACCAACGGCCTTCTGACGTAAAACTGATAGTCCATCAACAGAACCAACGACCTTCTGACGTAAAACTGATAGTCCATCAACAGAGCCAACGACCTTCTGACGTAAAGTTGATAGTCCATCAACAGAACTAACCACCTTCTGACGTAAAACTG